>NW_017731424.1:595768-655790 GCF_001890085.2 Hipposideros armiger
AAAACAAAAAGATATTTACATTACGATTCATAACAGTAGCAAAATTACAGTTATAGAGTAGCAACAAAAATAACTTTATGGTTGGGGGTCACCACCACATGAGGAACTGTATTAAGGGGTCGCGGCATTAGGAAGGTTGAGAACCGCTGCTCTAGAGAGTTATTGAAGGCCCTGCGATAAATGCTTTCTTTCCCTGCTGCCTCTTCAGCAGTTAACTATAGAATGCTGGGCTGTTGTAATTGACCTTGAATGAGGTGATGTTTACAGCTGCAACTTAGCAGCCATTGATCTTGAATTGATTCAGCCAGTGTTTTCAAAAGGAGAACTATAACAGGGACAAAGAATCCCATGTATTGAGGACTTCACACAACCATTCACCCACTATGCTCCACACAGTTAGCGTGTGTGTGTGTGTGTGTGTGTGTGTGTGTGTGTGTGCTTTTAAAAAAATAAACAAACAATTAATGAATTACTGTAGGGAGAGAAAGGGAACCGGGTCCAACCTTCTCTCAGCAGGGGGGCAGGTTGGCTGCCCAGGGTCCTGGAAGGCCAGCCCCTGTCCTTGTTAGCTTTAACTGCAGGGTCTGTCCATTTCCCTGAGAGTGGGCAGCTGATCAGGGCTCGGTGGGTCGGGGCTTTGTCAGCGATTATAAACTCTTTGGATCTGCTTTTTCTGTGGCAGTTCCAGCCGTTGGCAGGGCCCCCGGAAAGAGCAGAAAACTTGGTTCTCCTCTTGGCTCTGCCTGGCTGAGCTTGACTGTGCAAGTGACCTCACTTTTGCGGCCTCAGATCACTCATCTGTAAAATGAGGGGTTGGACAGGAAGAGTGATTTCCAAACCTTTTAATTTTTTTTGCCCTGGAATCGGTTCTTTAAACAAAAGCTAACCGGGCTACCTCTCCCCCTACAATATGTGAAAACAAAGTTGGAAGAAAGATAGGGTAAGGAGAGGCAGCATGGTCCCATGCTCCCCCACCCCCGATCTCCAGTCTAGGAGGGGGACTCCACGGAACCCCCCAGCTTCTGCAGTACACAGCTGAAAACCACTTCAGGCTCCCATCCAGCTCTAATTGGAGCTGCTCCTCATCAGAAGGAGCCTAATGCTTGCGGCAGCTAGTAATGGGAGCCTGGCAAATAAGGGCAGAAGCAGATTAGGAGGTTCTTGACTAATTTACTTGGTAACAAGAAGTCTGAAGGCAAGCACTCCAGGGCTAGTATGACACCTCCACAGCACCATCTGGGAGAAGAGGCCCAGGCTCCTTTTATCTTTCTGTCCTATCATTTTGAGCACGTGGCTGCCACTGTCAAATTTGGCCTGTGGCCACAATATGGCTGCTGAAGCTCCAGACATCACATTCACATTCTAAACAAGAAAAAGGAGGAAGGGGAGAAGGGCAGATAGGCATGTGCCAATTCATTCTGCTCCCTTGCAAGGCTTTCCTGGTAGCATTTCCGGGACTCCACCTGATATCTCCTTGGCAAGAACTGTGTCGCATGACTACTTTTGGCTGCAAGGGAAGCCAGGAAATGTTATCATCATTATTTTTTTTTTTTAAACTGAGGTGGATTGGCACCCATCATAAAACCGAGGCTCTGCTAATAATGACAATGAAGAGACTGGATACTGTGTAGGCCCCAGGAGAAAACCACCACAGCCAGCGTGTAGTCAACACTCACCCAGGACCAGGCACCACGCTGAGAACTTGTATGCATCATCCCATTTCATTCTCATTACTGCCCAGTGAGGCAAACACTCACCATTCCCATTTGATAGCTGAGGATGTTGAAGCTCAGAGAAGTTAAGTGACCTGGCCAAGATCCCACAGCAAATAAGTGCTGAAGCCAGGATATTAACCCAGGCCCTCAGATGGTGGAGTTTAAACCCTTAGCTGCTGTGGTGAAGACCGTAAATTACATCTGGGGCCTTGCAATGCTGTTTCAGCATCTTTTAAAAGGGGGACACATATGTCCTCTACCCAGGGCCCTGCCCTTTTCTGCCCCTCTGCAGTTTCTGTATGTCATTCTCCTGGTAATGAAGGCAACGGTGACAGACTGAATTGGCTATGATGCATTCACCAGAAGGTAAGTATTTTAGATACATTTTGGAGGGAGTTCAGGGGAAACCTTTTCAGAGACTTGACTTGCAGGAATGATTTATGAAGCAAGATTAAAAGAGCTGAATATATATGGGCTGGCACAGCATGAAAAGTGAGAAAGGGAGGGAGGAAGACGGTAGGAAAGTAAAGCACGTAGACAGCCCCGAGTTTTCCAGAAATTCGGGGGCTGGGGCTGCAGCAATGCAAGGCAAGGGAGTCAAGACTCAGGTCCAGTTGAAAAGGGGAAACTAGCAAGCCCTTGGTTCCATCAGCCAGATGTTTCTTCAGTGCTCGCTGCACCATCAGCTCTGTGATGGGAGGTTGGGGGCGGCTCCTGTCTGCGTGGGAGCCAAGAGGCTGCATCAGAAATAGAGCCACTTGCTAGGGGTTAATCACGTAGGGAAAACTCAGTTAGAAACTTGGACTCTCAAGGGGCCCGGGGCGATAGTTTTAAGTCGAGCTTTATGTTTACAGACCACTTTGGCAACACTTTCCTCTTTTAAGCATCACAACAATACTATCCCCATTTTGCAGATGAGACACCCGAGGCAGAGCTGGCTCAAGTGGCCTCAGGTTCAGGCGATATCCCACACCCCCAGTCAGTGGCAGACCCAGGAATGGGGACAGCCTCAAAAGTGGCAACTTTGTGCAGCTGCTGGCACTGAATAGGGGCACAATAAATGTCACTCCCTGTATCTAAGCTTATAACCAAATCCACGGACATATCTCTGTGTCAGTCAGGACTTCTCTTAAGGAAAAGTCAACTACTGTGTCAGTTCATTCATGAGGAGAAACGCTAGCTGAAGAGGAAGTGGGGACATACTCATCTAAGACCAAGGAGTCGTGCAAACTAAATTCTCATGAGCCAACACGGAATGAGGCAGCTGCTAGCCTGAGATTTTATTTTATAATTGAATTCATTTCCGTTATAAGGGGGTCTTTCTGGGGTATTGGTACCATTCTATATCTTGAGCCTTTTGTGAAAATTCATTGAGCTTTTCTATTTGTGTACTTTTTATGGAAGTATACTAAATATACAGAAAGATTCTTTTTTTAAAAACACGTGGCATCTTCAACAAGTTGAGGTCCTAAGCTGGCATTCTGGTCAAGACTGTGCTGTGGCAGAGACCACTAGATGTCTCTCAATTTCCAACTTCACCCTCTCTTTCCTCCTTAGAAGGAGAGTCCTGACTTTTAGCTGGGCCCAGGGCCAGCTGGAATAAAAACATTTCCACCTTCTCTTGCAACTGGGTGTGGCCTTGTGATGAAATTCTGGCCATTGGGATGTAAGGGAACTTGTAGCATGCAGCTTTTAAGAGGCCACGTAAGGCAGGTGACATGCCCTTCTTTTCTTCCCTTCTCTTTCTTGCTGGGTTGAAAGTGAATAAGATGGCTGGAGCTTGGCAGCGGTCTTAGTCCAGAAGGTGGAACCCGTGCCACAGTCAGCGGCACATAGGACAGCTGGTCCTTGAGTATCATACAGCTCTCACAGCAGCTCCGAACTCTTTTCTTCCAGATCTCTTTTTATGAAGGTCAATAAACTTTGATCTCATTTAAAGCAGATGACACATTACATCTTTTTAAAAGACACTGGTAGAAAACGTATCAAAGCAAGACCATGAAACACAGAAAGAGAATCAAATGGTGGCAGCTCTGGCTTCACCCAGGCTGTGTCTGGATTAGCTTTGGTGTTAGGGCCTGAGTGCAGCCTGTGACTAAGCCTCTTGGACAGAATAAGCAAGACCTGAAGGGGCAAGGGTGGGCCTAGCCTGTGGGCACCGAAGCTAGGCTTTGGAAGCAAGCAGGAAGGGGGGCAGGGCTGGGCACCACTCCCCACCCCGTGCTGCCGGAGACGCCTGTCTGGGTTAGGGCACCAGGAAGCTCTCACTGCAGACAAGTCATGGAAGGGCCTCTTGACCCCACCTACACCCCCCACCCTCACCCCTTTTTCACCAGTCCCCACCTTCATTTTAAGGGGGAAAAAAAGTATTTCAAAGAACACATTTTCACTGTAACAAATTCGACCTGATGTGATTAAGGCGTGGATACCCACCTCCTCAGATCTAATCCCTCCCCTCAGAGCCAGCCGTGCTGGACAGCACAGCAAGCATGTGGCTGTTGGCAAAGTCACATTAAAGGCTGGCACCTAAGGGAGGCCAGGCAGATGTCTTCAGCCCTGGTGTCCTCTGCCTGGGTACTGCCCACAGAGACCGTAGGCGGCAGTGGCTGGGGAAAGGGCTGCTGCTGTGGAGCGGGAGGCCTAGGAACTCCTTGAACGTGTAACTCTGGTGCACCCCTGAGATCAGAATGTTCCAGATGAGGCAGATCAGCGTCTTGCCTTGACTTCTCCTCAACCTGTCAGCCACGCCTCAGCACGAGAGGCCCCAGAGCCCAGGACCAACTTCGTGATTATCTTTCAAAAAATGGCAGCAGCTCCAAGCACCCCTGAGCGCCATGGTGACAGACATCACAGAAGCACACGGACAGACAGGCATCTTTGTGGGTTATCTCGAGTCTGATGAATCACGTCAGGAAATGGCACCCTACACCTCTGAGCATTCAAGGTTGCAGCAGGAAGAGCTTGTGGTGACACGTATGTCCCTGCTGTGCCGGTTACTGTACTGTGGGACATCGCACCTCATCTCTGTTTTGTTAGAGGCTATAAAAAGCTATGTTGGTTCCACGCCCTGGAAGAGCCATAGAGCACATTGCTTGAAATGGGAATTAAGACAGAGCCCGGCAAAGGCTTTTTCTTGACTTTTATAATTATAAACATTGAAAGGCATTTAGTTTTACTGTTGAATTGCCTTTACTGAAAAGTTGAGAATGTTCTCGTCAATTCATAGTCCCTGTATCAGACTCAGTACTGAGTAGTAACATGTATAGACACCAAGAATGTTGCTAAATGGATTTTTGCATGGATTATCTCATTGAATTCACATATTAAATCCAAAAATCTGGTAAATAGGTAATAGGAAGTAGGTAAAATTATCCCCAAATTACAGATGAGCAAATTGAGGGTTAGAAGGCTTAAATAACTACCAGAAGTCACACAGCTAGTTAGTGGCAGAGAGCATACCTGAACTCAGGCAGGTTGACTTCAGGGTCAGAGCCCATGGGCTCAATCAGTCTTCTGCCCTTCCAGAGTCCTAAGAGAGCCCGATTCAGTTTAGGTGTGTGGAAGGGAGGTGTGGGCATTCGTTACAGAAAGATTAGAAGGGCATCATTATAAGGGCAACTGGAACCAAGAGGTAGCCTCATAGAGTTTTGTGTCTTCTTGTGTAAACTAAGGTGCTTTTTAAATATTTTCTGGTGAAACAACGGTAAAACAAAACAAACAAACCAAAACAACAACAGACAGACCTAACCAGTCATTTAACCAATAAGGAACATCTACTGTCTCACATAAACAGAGGTCCAGAGATGAGGCTGCTCCAGAGTCGGGTAACTTAGCAGTTCCATGTCAAATGCAAGGCTTCAATGCCAAACACAAGACCCAGGTGCTTGCCATGTTTTTGCTCTGCCATCTTTAGCATATTGATCTTTGCAAATTTGTTCCTCATGGTCACAAGATGGCTGCCATCAATCTCACATAACACTGTCCAAAGGCCAGAAAGTCAGAAGAAGCCATATCTTTTCCTTATGTCCCTTTTGAAGAATACAGAGCAGATTTTCTTTTAGGTCTCCTATTGTACCGTAACCAAGCCATGTATCCATTCTTAAGTCAATCAGTGGCAAGGAGAATGGGATTGCCCCTGTCTCATCTCCAGAAATGGAGGGATGACGCTTGGGTTGCTAAAACTCACACTTGGCTTGGGGTGTCTCACTTGGTTCAGCTGTCCATTGGTCATGAGTTAAGGCCTAAGTCCTGGGGATAGAGAAGGAGAGAAAGATGTTTCAGACACTTGCCTTGCAGAGAGGCGAGCACTTCAAAAGGACGCTGGCCTGGGAGAGGTGTCATAACCTCACACAATGCTCATCATTTCCATTGGCTGTGCTGGAATCCTGGGGTGTCTGGAAGACACAAAAATGGGGGACCAGGACATATGAAAAAAATGACTGTTTGGGCTAAATTGGTAGGACAGCAAATAGACAGATGATAAGTGACAGGAAAGAGATAGTGATGGTGCCCCCGTGGGCCCGAGAACCAAGGCAAGGTATCAGAGAACAAATGTCAATTACCAGCATGGAGATTGTTTGGTTCTTAACCATGGCTGCACATTAGAATTACTTGGAGAGTTTGGTTTTTGTTGTTGTTTGTTTGTTTGTTTGTTTTGTTTGTTTTTTTTTTTAGCTGAGCCATCCCGCCACCTGTTGGCAGCTCACGGCTGCTCAGCTCGGGCTGACTCGAACCGCTGTTGCTCAGAGCTCAAACTCTTGAGCGAGCTCTTAACCAACTGAGCCACTCAGCCGGCCCCTGTTTGTTTGTTTTTAAAGTGTCAATGCCAATATCCCAGTCCTGGAGATTCTGCTTTAACTGATCTCAGGTAGAATCCATTCATGGATATCTTTAAAATCTCCCCAGACACTCTAATGTGCAGCCAGGGTTGAAAACCTCTCATGTAAACCAATCAAGATTCCTCCCTGGAAAACTAAATTTCATGGCCCAGCCTGCTGTGAAACATATGTTACCTGATTCCTGAGCAGAGCTGAGGTTCTGTTTAGCAAGAAAGAACGTGGAGGGGTGGGCCAGGGAGGGGGATGGCTGTTGGGTAGGTAGCCAGCAACATCTGCCACACCCATTCACGCCTCCCTCCACATGGAGACTGGGATTCTGGCCGAGTTGCAGAACAGTTAGGAAATTTCTTCTTTCCTGGCTCATCAGATACCTTCAATGACACAATCACTAGCTGAGGTCACACAAGGAAAGGAGAAAACGAGAGAGGAGGGGGGAGGTCCCTTGTGATTCAATGCTTATGTGAATAATGGGAACGGCAAACTTCAGTTTTCTCAAGGTGTGGTCTCTGACCACTAGGGCAGCTTGAAAGGCAGCTTCCTGGGCTCCACTCCAGACCTGTGGAACTAGAATATCTAAAGGTGGGACCTGGGGATTGGCATTTTAACAGATGCTCAGATGGTTTCCTATACACTCTCAAGCTTAAGAACAATTGAATTAGATGCAGCAGAAACAAAGAAAACGTGGTCGAAGTTTCCAATTTCTCCAGAAAAAGGAAGCTTGACTATTAGCTTTATTTCCTTTTGGGTCCCAGTGATTTAGGAAGATGGAACATACTTGCTTTAAAGTTAGCTCTTTGGGGCCAAAAAGAACCAACTCTGAAAATTAATGTGATGGTAACTGTTGAGTTGCTTGGAGGTGTCCTCAGCATCAGGCCCACTTGTCCAGCTGGGAACGCCATTATGAGCTGAGAAGAGAGACAGCACAGAATGCCCACCCTCAGGAGGGAACAGGCTGGTTTCTAGGGGTGCTCTTGGCAGTCTTGTACTGGCTCTGCCCACGTGCATGTGTGTATGCGTGTGCATGTAGGTGTGTGTGTGGGGAGTGGTCTGTTAAGGAGCTCATGAAACACTGGAAGTAATATTAATTGAAGCCTACTCCTTGATAAGCAGATTCTTATCCTGGAACAAGTGAAGTGGAAATAGACAGCAGACCACAATGACTTCTAGGTCAGGCCTTCCCAGCTGCAGCCCTCCAGGTTCAAGGCCGCCAGCTTCCTCTCTAGTCTGTGCTGCACGAGGGATGAATCTGATCACACCATGTTGCTGAGTCCAAGGCTCTCCATGGCCCAGACCTCCCCAAGTTCTCCAGCATCTGCTCCCTGTGTCCTCTCTAGGCGGTGCCGTTCTGCCTGCTCCACTGCTTCGCCACACTGAACGCCCGGGGTCCCCTCTGACCCACCACGCGGAATCCCCTGTGGTGTCCTGAGTGCCTTCATGCCATTGCTTGCACTTCCCCTCTGCCTGGCCAACTCGGAACTCATTAATTCTTGCAATGAGGGCCCCCATCCAGGAAGCCAGTGCTCACCCCTTCTCTCCATGTAGGCATTCCCGCCACTGGGGCCCAGCGGCACCCTGTGTAGATTCCACGGGAGCAGCCCTTTATTATGTGGGTATGAGGAGGTGTCTCTCTGGCTTGGAGAGCCCCTTGGGAAAGGGTTTCTCTATATATTCCCTGAGCCTTCGGAGCAGCAGGGACCCATCAAGTGCTTGTTGATGGAACGCATGACGTTTGGCCCAGACATCTGTTTAGAGCCACATCTAAGACATCTATCTGGTGGTGCGGGAGAGTCTTTCCACCTTCTTGGGGACCAAAGCCCAGGGGAAGTGAGTCTCTCCCCTGTCACCACAGTCCTCTAACACTACCAAGTAAAAAAAAGTCAACCTCTGCTGGGCCCAGCCCTCTAGGAAGCTGGAGAAGCTTCCAGAGCAGGCGCTTGGCTGCTGGGAGGGCTGAAGGCAGCCTTTTCCTTGAGGGCCCAGGAACCAACATGGAGGACAGAAGCAGGCAGGCAGCAGGAGACGAGGGAAGAGCAGCTGGTGAGGGATTTCTAGGGGCTGAGATCAACATTGAAAGCCTGGGATTTGTGTGTTTCGATAGCCCCGTGTTTGCACCCAGCTTCCTTCTTGAAGCCATGTGTGTGGCTACTGCCAGTCAGGAGCAACCTGGAGATAGTGCTGGATGTGTGTTCCTAGGCCCCCCCTCAGATGCCCTGATGCGGCACCTCAGGGCCGCTGGGATGGGGACTGTAACAAGCCCCTGTGGTGTGGCCATGGGGAGCCCGGGCTGGAAGCTCGATTGGAGGAAGCCCTGTCTCTACTGACTGAGAACAAAACGCCACTTCCTCTCCCTGCTTCTTCTGAGTTCAGGGGCTTTCTTCAGAGACTCCGCTTGTCCCCACCAGGCAGTCTGTGCCCTGACAGTCTCACAGAGGCCGTGGCCTCAGAGAGGAGAATTCACCTGAACAGAACCGCCCAGACAGAGGGCTCCTCCCTGCTAGAGGTCGTGTGTTTACACCAGCAGCTGCCCCCCCCCCCGGGATCCCTCCTTCACCGACAGCCTCCCCAGTCACTGCCCCTCTGTCCCTGGGGCGGGGCAGCCTGGTTTGGCATAGTAGGGGCAGGCTGTAGTTGGGTTTTAAGGCCATCCCTGGATTCAGAAGTCTGGAAAGAACAGGGGGAGCAGGAAGAGAGGGATGACCTGCGACCTCTTAGCTGAATGACCTTGGCAAATGACTTCACCCCACTGAGCCTCAGTCTCCTCATCTGCAAAATGGAAATAATAGTGCCTGCCTTGCTTAGTTGCTCAAGGATTAAATGTATGGGAAGTATTTAGCTCAAGCCTGGGCCCCAACAAGCTTTTTATTGTTATTGCTGTTAGTGCTACTATTAGCATACCTTCTGTCTCCCCCCAGCACCCAGCAGAGTGCTGGGCCCAAGGGGGCAGCAACTGTCTCTCCCTCCCTCATGTCTGCATCTCTGGCATGAAGCTGCTACTTGGTAAACGTCTGTTGGGTTGAACTCAGGACTTGTTATTCTTCATTGTTATGTGGCACTTTGCCGTTTTTGAAATCCTCTGAATATGTAATTCCATCTGAGCCTTGCCAAATGCCCATGGGGCAGACAGGGTAAGTGATACTATCGTTTCCATTTTAGAGCTAACAAAAAAACAAAAAAAATAGAGGCTTAGAGAGATGAGGCCTCCTGCCCAACTCACAGGGCTGAGCTGAGGGCAGCCTCTTCAGACGGAGGGTTTCATGGCCACTGTGTGAAAACCATCCACAGGAAGCAGAAAGTGTTACAATGGGCTGAGGTGGAAATCCCCAGGGAGACAGGCCCTTCATCAGATCCCAGGGTTTCTTGCCTATAGATTCAGCAAGGGCTTCTGAGAATGACCAGGCCCAGGTCACCTGGTCACACTGATCAGCCCCTCTTCCCACCCAGGCTCAGCCCGGCGCTGTGATCTGAGGGAGGTCCCAGCTGGCTGCTCCTGGCTCATCAGAAAGGACCTTGAGAGCCATGTAAATTCCGGGCAAAGGCTGCCTGGGGCAGCAGGGGGAGCTGGAAGCAAGAGGACTTGCCCAGCCGCAAAAGACACCAAGGGTCTGCATCCGCGCCTGGTTGACAGCCTCACTGACAGGTTTATTACCAGGCTTTATGACTTCCAAGCTTAGTCACTGCTTAAGTCAGCCTGCTGAGAAACAAACACTTAACAAAGCCATGACCCAGATGCTTCAGCAGGGAAAGGCGCACCCCGCCCACCCTCGGCAGAACCGGCCCCTGGGACCAGTTTCTGGGAACACCGGAGGCCCCAGCTGTGGTCGTGGTGTATTTCGGTGACCCACACGGTTGTCCTTTATTTTTCCCAAGTCTTCACTAGTGAGTGTTTAGGGCATAGGAAGCAGATGCCTGCTGCCGCCAGAGACAGCCTGACCCACGCCCTGGGCGTTGGATGCCCTGCCCCCAGGCCTTCCTTGAGAGCTGAGCCTGAAGGGGTGAAAGGTGGGAGGGGTGGGGCATATTCTAACAGGTCAAACTCTCTTCTTTCAGTTCTCATGTTGAAGGTGGAAGCCCAAACTCTGACCCAAAGCAGTTCAATCCCAGATTCCTAGTCCTCTGTTATTCCTCGTCCACGTGGCCTCTGTTTAAACCAGAGCCTCTCTAGACTCTCTCTAGCCTTGACCCAGGCCTGCAGTCCTTCGTCCACCCGGGGCTGACGCAGGCCCAGAGGCAGTGGGAACACCTCGGCCCAACTGTACACAGCAGAATGAGGAGCCCTAACGGTGGATCTGCCCCTCTGCTGTAAGGACACAGGACCCTGCTGGTGGCCCTCCTTCCAGCTCATTTAGGGTCCCCTCCCTAGGCTGGAGATGAGGTGCCCAGTTAACGGGAAACTGGCTCCGACACAGAGTTGGGCTCAGCGGCCCGTAACTTTGGTTGGGAGAAAGAGTGTGGAGATTCCATTGAAATTGAGTTGGTTTACTTGCCCATTCCTTTAGTGGATGGCTTTAGGGCACTTGGGTCATATTACATGCTTTCATTCTCTAGAAGCTCACTCAACTCTTTCACCCCAATCACTTGCCTGGCTATCACCCCAAGAGCCTCCACACTGATCTCCCAGCTGGAGTGACAGCTCCACTCCAGCCCCTGGGCATGAAAATAGTAATCATTTTTCCCCTTTTTCTGTCTCTGGAACTTTTATCTTCTTAAATACAATCCATTTCCTTCATTTCTCTTTCTCTTTCCCAAACATACACTGAAGGTTTATTGTGAAAATTACTCTTGATCTCTGGCTAATTATAATACTGTAAGGCCTATTGTGATGATAGTAAATGGGGACTAAACATTCCCACACGTGAAGTGTGGGGTGGCATCACCGATAAGTTTACAAATGACTGGGGTGTACCTAGGGATCTGTGCAACTCCAGTCTCTTGGGCCCAGTTGTCAATAATATCACAACCAAATTTCCATCATCAATGAGGAGCGTCTCAGTGCAAGATTTTACTACAATGGCACCAATACCTGCATTTCGGACTTCAGCCCCAGAAAGTCCTAGATTTAAATCCCAACTCTGCCACTTGCTAATTTTATGACACAGACCAATGTGTAAACCTCAATTCCAGTTTCTTCATCTGTAAAATGGTAGCGAGTAATACTTCATAGTGTATCAGCTAGCTACTGCTGTGTAACAATCAACCACCATATCTCAGTGACATACAACAATGAAGTATTTATTTGCCTGGCTGGGCAGTTCTGCGTCAAGCTGCAGGTTTGGTGGACTCGATTCTACTCCATGAATCTCATTGTGGGTTCAGGCCAATGTGGCAGCAGCTACCTGGGAGAATCTCTTCATAACAATGGCAGAGACACAAAAAGAGGGTTAATCCCACTGCTCAAGCACACCACAAGCCCGTGCTTGCATGGTAACTTCTAATATACTAACACCCCATTGGCTAAAACAAGTCACATGGCTGAGCATAGTGACGGATCAGGAAGCAGTCTGCCCATAATTGGCCCTTGGCAAAAGCATGGATGCAGGGAGGAGTGAAGAATCAAGGCTGATATTCAGTCAACCACAGGTGACAATATTCATTCAGTGCAGCCATTCAGCTCCTGACATGAGGTAGTGGCTTAGTGAACAGCAGCTGTGAGCAACGCAGGACCGGGTTGCTATTTGGTGAGGACATGCTGGTAAGGCCTCACTGGGATTAAAATATTGAAACCCTCTCATACCAGATGTTAAAAAGTATGAGTTCATGAGACCACAAGCCACCTAATGACTTTGGCTCCAGTGGCCCAGAAGACGTTACCCAGGCTGAAGGTGATGCTGGCAGCTCTTGGTGGAACTGAGTGGACATGGTCAGCAAGGGTGAATATTGTACCTGCCCTCTGCTCCAGGGCAGCCAGCATTGGTGGGCCCAATGGGGCAGGTGGCCACTGTGACAAAGGCTCTCAGCACCCAGGCCACGTGGTAGGTGTGTGTGTTCCCAGCCATGATGTGTGGGCAGGATGCTATGTGGTCCCAGCTGCAACAGAGCACCAGGTGCCAGGGACCGAGTGACCGTCACTCTGATGGGGATGTCCTTGGAAGAGTCTGAGGTGGTCCCTCTAGGCAACCATGGTTCAGACAGGGGCCTCCTGGCTAGTGGCAGCCAGAACAAAGAAAAAAAGAATCACTCCACAAATGAGTTGGTAATCATTAGGATTGGATGAATGATTTGCGCTGTAATGTTTATCTCTAACAAGAAATTTTAGCATAAATAGTTTTGTTTCATTAGAGAATAGAAGGTAATAGTCTTTAGAATTTGGATTTATTAATTAATTAATTACAGCCCAGGTTGTACATATTTCACACACACCCTGACCCTGGGCTCCTCCCAGGAGCCCTCCCCAGGGCCCCCCTTCACTTCTGCAGTCATTCAGCACCACCTGGATTTACACCCGCTCTGGCCTCAGACCGAGGCACCTGCCTGGGTCAAAGGTGACTTCACTTACATGCCGCTTATGTGATTTTAAGTAGCCTCTCTTTTTTCTACCTTGAGCTCTGTGGTGGTTACTTTTAGGCGTCGACTGATATTTGGTGAAACATTACCTTGGGTGTGTCCGTGGTTTTAGATGAAATTAATGTTTGAATTGGTAGACTGAGTAAAGCAGAGCACCTTCCCTGACACAGGTGGGCCTCGTTTAATCAGGTGAAGGCCTGACTAGAACACAAAGTTTGACCCTTCCACACGTAAGAGAATTTCTCCTGCCTGACTGCTGAGGTGGGACATCAGTGTTTTCCTGTCTTTAGACTCAAACTGAAACATCATCTTTTCTTGGGTCTTGAGCCTGCTGGCTTTTGGACTGGAACTAACCCTATCAGGTCTCCTGGTTCTCAGACTTTCAGACTGTATATACATATCTCCTGTGGGTTCTGTTTTTCTGGAGAGCCTTGACTAACACAAGCCCCGACTCCTCAGACCCCCTTTTGTTTTCCTAGTTTCGGTGCGAGCTGGTGCCCAGCAAGGGTCCTGAGGAGGGTCTGTGGCCATTGGTATTATACCTCTATTTCTGCTGTGTCCTTACCTAGCACGCTAGGTAAGCATAGCAAGCATAGGGAGGCAGCATGCTAAGCTGCCTCCCTAGCATGTAGCTGAGTCCTGCTTCTCGGAGGGCAGAGTGGTCCCAAAAAGCTGGTGGATTGGCACAGAGGGGTCAGTCCCTGAAAGCACTACCTGGGTCACAGGGGGGCTTCCACAGGGGCCAGGCTTAGTGGGTGCTGGTTTATGTCTCTTTCCCCAAAGACTAGAGGCTGAAGTGTCAGGGCTGCTAATCCGTCTCTGAATCGCTCCTGGCTCAGCCCACACGGAATTAAACCCAGAATTAGAATTCAGCTCTTGTTCAGGACTTGAAGGGCAGACTTAGCTGTTTTCCTCAGGGATAAAGAGAAGCTCAAGGCTGGCTTGGGCAGTGCGGCCCGGGCAGCTGGGAGCGGGGCAGCCGCAGGGCTGATGGACTTTCTGCTGTGTGTTATGAGAGAGTCCTTGTCGCTGGGGGGTTTGCAGATGGAATAGGGGAGCCTGGAGAGGGGCACAGGAGGCTAAAGGGCCCTCAGACAGGAAACCGCCTCCTGCCCACCCTGTTCCTGTGTGTCAGCTCTCCCTGCAGCCTGGGGTACCCATGCTACTGTCCTCAGAGCTGCCACCTCCTGCTTCGCCTTCTGTTAGGTGGCTGTCTCCTTTTCTCCTAATTTTCTGGTCGTCTTCTTCCAGAGGCTGCCTGTGGCCATGGCAGGAGGAAGGCCGGCCTACTCTTCACTCCATTCAGCTCTCCCTCAGCTCAATCCCTTTCGTGACCAGCATGTACCCCAAACCTGCGGGATCCCACGTGGGGACCCCATTCATGGGAGGAGGTGGCATAGCGGGGTGGTTAACTCCAGAAAGACTGTTTGAATTCCAATTCCAGCTCTCCGTCTCAGTAGCTGTATGACCCCATGTTAGTTCACGCCTACGTGCCTCACTTTCTTCATCTATAAAATGGGAAGAATAATGGTTCCTACCTTCTGGGGTTGTTCCAATTAATGTCATGAATGGATTAAATGAGTTAAGACCACAAAGCACAGGGGCAGGCTTATTGTAGGAACTCAGTGATGCTGGTTACGATGTCATATTTAATTGTGATTAATCACAGGAGGGCCATGTGACCTTTCCTCTCTTGTTAAATGAGATGACGCTTGCCAGGGGTTGCCTGGCGCAGGGTCCCGAGCAGGTTCCCTGAATTCTGATTCCTTCCTTTTCTCCTTGGTGACTGTCCTTTACTCCCATTTTCAGTTGTTTAGAGACTTGGCATCGATCAATAATGTCAAAGAAGTGTAATCAGGAGTGGAGACACCTCGGCCTAAAATGCCACCTTGTTTGAAAGGCCCGGCAGCTGGGGGCAGGCCCTGCTTGGTCTCAGGGTTGGGAGTGATGACTGTTGCCCAGGGGCCTGGTTTTCTAATGGCCCAGGCCCTGCAGGTCCAACCGAGGTAGCCTGTCTTCATGTCATGGTCCCCACTGGGCAGGACTCAGGAAGAGCTCATGAAGCAAAGACTCCAGCCCCGGACACCACCCCAGCCTGAGGTGGGACCCCAGTTGTCAGCTTTCTCTTGCTTCCCAGTGAGCACAATCTTTTCCCTCTTGATTCAGGATAATCTCTGTCTCCCTGTTTCTTTAGGTGCCTGTGATAATTAATTTTATGTGTCAACTTGACTGGGCCTCGGAGTGCCCGGATATTTGGTCAAACACCACTCTGGGTGCTTCTGTGAAGGTGTTTTTGGGTGAGAATCACATGTAAATTGGTAGCCTGAGTAAAGCAAAGTAAAAATTTGCCCTCTTGAAAGTGGGTGGGCCTCATCTCATCAGGAGAAGGTCTGAATGAAAGAAACCGTTTGACCTCCCTCTGAGTAAGAGAGAATTCTTCCTGCCTGACTGCCTTCCAACTGGGGTGTCAGCTTTTCCTGTTTTCAGGCTGGAATTGAAGCTCTCAGATTGGAACTTACACCATCGGCTCCCCGGGGCCGCCGGCTTGCCCCTTTACCCTGCAGGTCTTGGGACACAGCAGACTCCATAATCATGTGAGCCGGTTCCTTATACTAACCTCTCTGTGTACATCCTATGGGTTCTGTTTCTGGGGAGCCTTGACTAATCCAGCACCTTACTCTGGCAGTCCCGGACCCCTTCTTTCAGGCTGCACCATTTCTCCCAGGAGGCCCAGGAGCCACCTGCATATGACGCCCCCCTCCGCCCCAGGATCCTAGCACTCCCAAAGGAGCATGGCATTCGACACCCCCGTGCCTGTCACTCCTCCTGACCCATACATGCCTGGGCATTCAGGGAGCTCCGCTTGGCATCACTGCCAGTCCCCACTCCATCCTGGCTTCACATACCAGGAGGGAACCAGAAAACCTGGTGAATAAAACCCATCAGAGAGCCTTGACCTGGGCGTCGGTCAGAAGCTGGTTCGAGAAGCAGCAATGTCACAATTAAGTAAATGGATGACCTCAATTCGGAGACAGTGTTTGTCGAGTTGAATCTTCGGTGGGTTATCTTTCTTCATATGAGCAAAAATGATATTTGGGATTAAGTTTTCACTGCACTGAATGCATTACCGGACTTCTGCTTCTCGTCATGAGAAAGGGGATGTAACCTTCACTAAGACGGCCTGCGGGGACCGGGACAGCTGGCATAAGTGCTGAGTGCTGACTGACCACAGGGGATTAAGGCCAAACACAACTCATTTCACACGGAGAATAAGCTGATTTGTTTTTGTTTTTAAATAAGCCTGATTAAAACTGGCTGCTGCCGGTGTTGGGTCTGCGGGAGCATTGCAGGGCAAGGCTTTAGAAGGCTTTCAAAGAGTTCTTCCTTCCTGCTTCAAACTCGGGGACAACCTAGAAAGCCATGCTGCTCTCCTGGACCTGGGAAAGGTCCGGCAGGTGTACTCCCAGGGAGCAGTCAAGCGTGGGCAGCCTTGGGCCTGTGGCTAATTTGCAGGGGACACTGTGCCCAGGCCCAGTGGCAGTGGCTGAGTCTCTCCCGTTCTGTCCGTGTCTGTGGGCCTTTCTGTAGCTCCTCATGGCCGAGACTTTTCCATACTGTACGTTAGCCCCTTTCCGGTAACCTCACCACCCCCTTTCCCATCCTTTCTTCTGGCCCCACTAGAGACCCTGCCTTAGCTCTAGACCAGATCCCCCATTCTCAAAGTGTGTTCTGGACATGTCTGGGGGTCCCCTGAACCCTTTCAGGAGATGCACAAGGTCAAAACTATTTTCATCACAGAATATGACGACGGTTTTTGCCCTTTTCCCCTTTATTCTCTTACCAGTGTGCGGTAGAGTTTTCCATAGGCTATGTGACATGTAATGGTGTCCTCACTGATGGCTGGTGAAATGCGTGCTCTTGTTTGTTAAATGTTTCTCAGTTTTAATTTTGAATATGGAAAATATTGATCACTATAACCCACATAAACGTAAGTTCTTCGGGGTTCTTAATGCTTTAAGAGTGTAAAGGGGTCTTGAGATAAAAAAGCTTGAGAACCTCCATCCTGGATCTTTCTCTTTTTTTCCTTCTTCAAGGTGAGGTACCGTATTTATGTATTTTTTTAACCATAACATTTGTAAAACTTTGCTAACATTTTTATTAGGTTTCTATCTCTTTTTAAAAAATATGTAATTGACCAAGTGTTTGAGTGTTATGCCCCAACTCTTATTTTTCTCACAAATTCTGTCATTTATATTATGAGACTTAAAATACTTTTTATCTTTGGTAGAGTGCATATAACATGAAATTTACCATCGTACCCATTTTGAGTGTACAGCTCAGTGGCATTGAGTACATTCACGTTGCTGTGCAGCCATCACCCCATCCATCTCCAGGACTTTTTCATCTTGCAAAGCTGAAACTCTATGCCCATTAAACACTAACTCTCCATTTTCCCCACTCTCAGCTCTTGGCACCATCCATTCTTCTTTCTGTCTCTATGAATTTGACTCCTCTAGGGACCTCACATAAGTGGAATCGTCTAGCATTTGTCATTCTAGGTCCTTCTTGATTCCTTTGCCCCAGCAAAACTACCTGGCCCTAGGGTCCTAGACAGGGACACAATAACTGGAGCTAAGATGTTCTTATCCTGTAAAAATGTGTCATGCTGCTTCTTCTATGCATTGCTTGTGCTGAGACTGCAAGCATGGTTTTCAAACCTCACGCCTCTGCTTTCAAAGCTCCGTGGCCTTGCCATGGGACGTAAATGCCCCACACTTTAGCATGGAGCTAAGATAAAAGTTCCCTCCTCTCGGGGTGGGTTTGAGGATTTAAAAGCTTATGGAGGAGAAGGTATGGAGCTCAGAAAGAGGTCTATGGTTGTGTAAAGGCCCAGCGGTGAGGGAGGCTTTGGTGCAGTGAGATCTGGAGAGATGAAGGACTGGCATCAGCTCAATTTGCCAAGTAAAGAGCGGAAGGCGAGAAGCAGAGAACAGAGGCTCAGCGGCTTATCACGAAGGACCTCATGGCTACTTGGGAAGTTTGGACTTTTTTCTGAGGACAATAGGGAGCCACCAAGGGTTTTAGGCAGAAAGGGGACAATCAGATTTGCGTTTCAGAAAAGTCGCTCTGTCAGTGTGTGAGGAATGCCTTGGTGGGGGTCACAGTGGGGACACTGTGACAGAAGCCTGGAAGGACATCATGGTACAGCAAAACGCCAGAGAAATCCCCTTGAAACATCTTTGTTTTTTGCCTCAAAGTTTCTCTTCTCCTAACTATTGGAAGCACTATTACTTAGAATTTAAGGAGCAGGTCATCACCAGCTGATATCTGAGCTGCAAATGCTTTAGAGTTCACAGAGTAATTTCACGTGGTTTACCTTAAAGCAAAGTGAAATTAAAAGATGGCTTTCACTGAGAAATTATCAGGCTCTGGCTTTGGAGTTGAAGATTATTCTAAAGGAGTGTGAACTGCAAGAGCTTCCTGAGACCATATCGGGCAGTGTCTACTGCAATTTACACATATATTTCTTCTGACTCAGCAATCTGGGTCCAGGACTCCATTCCACAGAATCAAAACTCCAGGAGAGATACACAGTAATTATTACAGGGTCGTTTACAATAATAGCAAAATAAAATTTAAAAAAACCAAAAAACCAAAACAACAACAACAACAACAACAAAAGCCCAACCTGGAAACAACCTGACTATCCATCAATAGGAGACTGGTTAATAAAATCACAGTTGCTTGTGGACTGCGTGGTTTTGTCCTCCAAATTCAGGGGTTGAAATCCTAACCCCCCAATGTGATGGTACTAGGAGGTGGGGCCCTTTGAGAGGTGACTAGGTTATGAGGGTGGAGCTCTTGTGAATGGGATTAGTGTCTTTATAAAAGAGAACTCCCTCACGCCTTCTGCCGTGTGAGGACACAGAAGACAGCTATCCATGAATCAGAGAGTGGGTCCTCACCAGACACGGAACCCGCCCCACCTTGATCTAGGACTTCCCAGTCTCCAGAGCTGTGAGAAATAAATTCCTGTTGATTATATGCCACTTAGTCTGACATTTTTGTTACAGCAGCCCAAACAATGGACTAAAACAATGGTACATCCACATCATGAAAAGCAACACAGCTGGTAAAAAAGAACAAGTCAGATTCCTATCTCACGAGCTGGCACAATACCCAGGATATATTGCTACATTTTTTTTTAAAGCAGGTGTAGGGATAATATGTGCCCTTGTTTTTCCTGGAGCAGGGTTGGGGGGAAGCCAGTGGGCCAATGTGTTTTTATAAGCATTAAAAAAAATCAATGATACACAGGAAATAGTAATCCTCAGAGGGGCGGGATTAGGAAGAGGAAGGGGAAGACTATGGGCTTAATACTTTATATATTGTGTCATGTGGTCTATATTTAAACAAGAAAGTTCAGAAAAAAACCCCAACTTACTCTGAGGAGGAGCTGCCATTCTAAGCAGTGGGGACTGTATTCTGAAGCCCTCTAGATGTCTGGTATTATTCTGGGGGTCAAAGCAGGACATCCCAATACCTAATTCTTTGCCCCCACCCCAAGAAGTGCCTTCTGTACAAGAGGGTGTGTGTATGTGGGTAGGTGGAGGAGGGGTATAGTGCCAGCCAGTCCCTCTAAATCCCTCATCCTACGCATCTTCATGCACAAACCCTCCTGCATAACCAAAAAAGTTGAAAAAAACCGATGTTGAGAATGAGGTTTCTATAACGGAGGCTGAGTTTCCACTTGCAAAAGGAATGGGTGGAAAACTTGATAAGACCCTGGAGATGGCTGGCCGAGTCCCAGGAAAGCTTAAATTATCTCCAGGCATGAATTTTCCTGGTAGAAACTTAAATTTGCCTCGCCCGCTTGCCTGGAGGGTCCAGCTGGCAAAGGAGTGTTGGGTATCATTGGTTTCTGCTAGCCATTTCCACTTCTACTGGCCAAGACTTTCCATTTCCTGTCTATTTCCTGTTTCTCTGTGCCCTGCTATCTCTCATTTCCTGTCTCCCACTTCCCTTCTCAGTCCCTACTTCCTGTTTCTGTTTCTTGCCTGTCTGACCTCTTCTTACCTGTGTATTGACCTGCCACTCAATGCACTGGGGCTGGCCTTGGAGCCCAGACCCCTCTTGGTCTCAGTCCTCACAGAGTTGGCCCCTGAGGTGGAGAATTGTGCCCAGGAGGGCCCTCTCTTGTTCCACAAAGCGACACGGTTTGGAGTTTTATTAGTTGGAGTCCTTTCCTGGTTTAGTTTTCTCTTTTCCCACTATTAGCTCCAGGAAGAGGTGAGGCTAGGAGCCAGAGGAGGCTTTGAGAAGCTTCTCCACCAGGGAGCTTGGACTTGGGCTGGAAGGAAGAGGCTGAGAAAGGGGTCCAGGCTCTGCAGACTGGGCTGCGCAGTGGCAAGCGGATGGCTCAAGTTTCCCAGGCTTCCTCAACCGACAGGTTTAAGGCCACTGGCTCCTCCAACAGTACCTGCCAGGAAGGTTTCTAAATCACACCCCTTAGGGCCCTGGCCAGGGCCTCAGCAGACTGGGTCATTCTGCATAAAAAATGACTCTCTACAAAGTGGCAACTTTCCACTGGGCAGGATTTATTTTCCACTTGAAAAGCTAATGAAAACCAGTCATGGTGAAAAACCCAGCCGAAGAGAGAATGTAGGCTTTCTTTTCTTCAATAGGAGACTAACACCAAGTTCTGGATGGTTCTTTGTGGAATCTAGATTCAGGGAGAAGAGGGGGCTGTGACTCTTGGGGCCCCCTAGACTCCTGTCAGAAACTGGTCCTTGGGGTTAGACAGGAAGCTGAGTAGGGGTGCCATGGCTGGGGAGGCAGGAAACATGCTCATTCTTCAGCGGGGGTTCAGGGGATGCCTAAGCAGAGCTGAGCTCTGGAGCACCTAAATACAGCAGGAAAGTCGGAGCTAGCAAGCCCACGAGAGACAGGAGCTCAGCTCAATACACCTGACACTTCCCTGTTTCTTTCTGAGGTCCCCATGCTGAGGTGGGTGCAGGGAAAATCTGGAAAGAGTCTAAAATGCTCCAGGTTTCATGTTCTCTGTTCATGGCTTACTTTGACAACTGCTCTTCCGTTTCAACATGCTGCATTCATTGGGGCGCTGGGCCTAACTGGCTCCTCCTTTCCAACAGAGGGCCCTGCCTCCAGGAATCTTCTCGGCTCATCCCACCCAGATTCTTTCCTCTCCATCACCCAGGGCACTGACAACGTGGTGCTTTTCTACTGGCCTGTGATCTTTTACATGCTCTCTCCCTTACTTAACAGACTTCACCGGCCCCTGTTGCTTCCAGGAGTGCTACCTTTTAGATCGGCATGCAAAGCTCTTTATAAGCTTGCCCCGCCTCCCTTCATAGCTGCATCTCCCACCACTGGAAAGCCTCTTGGATACCAGAATTAAACAAATGACACATGCCCCCCGCTGTCCTCTTTCAGACCCGGGTGCTTTTCCACATGCTGCCCCTGCTCCAGGAATTCCTTTCTCTTCTGCTTTGCCTGCTGGGGGTTCTCTGAGTCCTTTCTGAAGCAGCTCAGCTCCTGTTCTCTCCTCAGCACAATCTGTGCCGCTCCGAAAAGTCAGTCCCAAGCCCCCAAGGCAGCGTGCGCAGGCTCTCGTCGGAGCACTCTGGGCACTGAGAGGCAGCGAGGCAGACCTTGGCCACACTGAGCTTCCAGAGCCTCGGCTTCCTTGTCTGTAAAACGGGGATAACAAGACCTCCTGCAAGAGGGAACGGTGGTGAGGATTAAAATGAAGCAAAGCCTGCACCAGCCCCTGGGAGCACTCGGCTAATTGCTGACTGGGATTATATGATCAGATGGTGGCCATTTTGAGGACAAGGACTATCCCACTCACTTTTGAATCCTGGGCTCCTCAGACGGAAGCTGGGTAGGGAGTTCAGCTGTGCTTGTTGAGCAGGGTGGCTGCCTCGTGGCGTGTTATTTGTCTCTGCGTGTGCATGTCGCCCGCGAGGGCTGAAGGCTTCCTGAGGGTCCTGGTCCCCACTTCCCCACAGTGCACAGCTTACCAGAGCGCTCAGCAACCATCAGCCCAGCAAATCCAGGCAGGAAGAAGGGAAAGATATAACAGTGCTAGTGTTGCCGTGTGAGACTTCCCTTGTCCTCCCCAGACACCTGGGGCTGCATTGTTTCCTCTCCCCAGGGACTGAGGCTGGGGACCCTGACCAGTCCTCCTAACCGGGGCTTTGGTTGGCTCTGCAGGGGAATGAGAGGGCCCCTCAGGTATCCCCGGAGTCCCCAAGACAGAGGCAGAAATGACGGCGGCAACAGTGCATCTCATCTCTATGAGGGTCTTCTGTGTGCTGGTCGGGCTAGCGAGTGCTGTGCGTTTTACTCGTTAGCTCTCCCGAGTCCTGTGGGGTGGGCGCAGTTATTGTGCCGGTTTTACAGGTGAAGAAATGCGCTCAAAGAGGTGGAGGCTTGCCTGAGGTCACACAGCTTGTGACTAGAGGGGCTGGGGGTTGAACAGAGGCCCGCCTGAACCAGAACTTGGGCACGCAGATGGCAGGCGCAGACTAGAAGGAAGACACTGCTATACCAAGCGTGTGTGTGCTCTGCAGGCGGTGAGCATGCTCTCTTGAGTTAGCCCGTTCGCCCGCCTGGCAGCCCCAGGAAGGTTCCCTCCAGTTTACAGGTGAAGGAAGGGAGGTTTGCATGAGATCAACCCACTGCACCCCAGCAGCCTCGAGCTGCAGCAGCTTCCCTTGCTGGCCAGGCATGACCTCCCAGGCTCTGGTAAGCTTGGCTTTAGCAATCTGACCCCTACCCCAGTCCCAGTTACCCCTGGAGAGTGCTCACCTGCTGCTACCTCTCCATGCTGAGCCCCAAGAGCCAAGCATCCTGTGCAGAGAGAGGGTTTGGAACCCCGAGGGTCTTGCTGAGCAGCGGGGCAGCAGCCTTCTAACCTGGGGCTCCCGCTTGGAGGCGGACCTCAGCCACCTGAGTCCTGACATCTCCAACCTCCTTAGGTACAAAGGCTCAGCTCCCTACGCGGGGCTTCAGTCCTGAGATGATTCTTCTTCAGGGGTCACAGTGCCTGGGCCCTGGAGTCCCTCTGGGGGAGCCCTGCCCAGTGGAGACCAAACTAAGCACTGGCTGAGCAGGTGCTTCAGTTTGTCCCCCAGATGCCGTTTTCAAAGTGACAGTCCCCAGATGTGTCCTTAACATGGGATGGGGTGGCATTCCTTCTGGAGAGCTGGTGGCTGGGTGGGAAATTTACCTGTGGCCTGTACTCAGAGGCTTGGGGAACAGGCCAAGTTTACTTCTATCGAAAACTTAAAAAATATTTCTATGTGTGTGAGACAGGGGTGGGAGGTTTGAGAGGTAAAAAAAAGGAAGGCAGATTGTTATCAAACGCCAAGGGTATCTTTGCAAAATTCAAAGTATAGAGGAAGGGTACAGAGCTGATGAGCTGCTCCAAGCCGGCAGGGCACCGATCCTGGACTCACAGTGATGGTAGGTGGCCTGACAACTGGAAAGGTGGGAGGCAGAGCCACAGCCCTCAGTCTCCACAGCCCCCTGGAGAGTAGCTGGGATTAGCTGGAAAGGTGCTTGTTAGGGTTAGAACTCCAGGGCGCATCTCAAGGCCAACTCCTGTCATTGAAGGGGAGGATCTGAGGCCTGAGACGCTTTCTTCGCTTTCTGGTGTTCCCATTACTCGTGTGTCACACGTTTCGTAGCTGTCCCATAGTCCTTGGACGTCCTGTTCTGTTTTTTTGTTTCGTTTTGTCTTTGTTCTCTTCACTTTCCAATATTGGAGGTTTCCATTGACATGCCCTCAAACCCAGAGATTCTTTCCTCCAGCTGCATCATTCTTAATAGCTTTGTAAGTGCTGGAGTTGGTAGCAGTGAGGGGTGCCCAGATTTATTATTTCTGACAACGGGTGGCCGGGTTACTGTCTCTGTGCATCACAAATTCCTCCCTGTCCTTCAAGGTTGTATGAATTTCCCAGGCTGCCATAACAAAATGCCGTACACTAGGTGGCTTACACAGTGGGCATGTGTTGTCTCACAGTTCTGGAAGCTGGACATCCAGAATCAAAGTGTCAGCAGGTTGCTCCCTTCCGAGGCTGTTTCCTTCTCTGCTTCCTGTGAGGGCGAGCCTTTCCCAGGCCTCCCTCCCAGCTTCTGTGGATTTGCTGGCGATCTGTGGTGCTCTGTGGCTTGCAGCTCATCCCCCCGATGTCTGCATTCACCTTCCCATGGCATGTCCCTGTGTGCATCTGTCTTCATATTTTCCCTTCTTCTAAGTCACATCCAGTAGGGGCCCACCCTACTCCAGTATGACCTCATCTTAACTCATTCTATATGTAATAACTCTATTTCTAAATAAAGTCACATTCTAAGGAACTGGGGGTTAGGATTTTACCACCTGGATTTGGGGACATCATTCAATCCATAACAAAGGCCCCTGAGAAACCTCACCTCCTCCAGGAAGCCTTCTGTACCCACTCAAGCTCTCGTAACCTCCCCCCGCTGGAGCTCCTACAGCACACAGTGTCTGAGAAGCTCGGTGGCCCTAGGTATGCCTGGCCTCTTTGAGTGTGTATATTCTGTCTCTCTATAGCTGGGCTTAACTCCAGGTTGATGGCATTTGCAGTTTTTGAAAACAAGCACAGCATAGCAGAAACCTCCTTAGCGGATGCTATTAGGACTGGTAGTTAGGTGGTAAATTGAAAATCTGAACGGAATGCCAGCAAAGGCTTGCTAGCAGCATGGGCTCAGCATATGATGGGCAGCAGATTTACAGAGGAATAGAGAGCTAAGGTTAACCATTGCACTGGCTCAAGAGAAGCTGGCTAGGAGGGCGTCTCCTGCACAGAAAAACAAACAGTGGCCCCGAAACTCCAAGATGAATGAAAACTGGATGTAAAATTATCCAATTTCCCATTGAGAGTGAATTTTTTTTTTAAAGAAACTATCAATACCCCAGACCATGTGAGACTCCTGTCTATTTTGGATGCCAAGAAAAGTGACCATACAGAACCACTGGGGGCTTTAGAAGTGGAAAGGAATTCTGGGCCAAAGGGAGGGGTCCCTACGGGACCTGGATTCAGGGAAATAAGGCAGTCTTCTGAGAGTTAAACTGTAAAACCAACATAATAGGTCAGAGCAGAGAACAGCAGACTTTGTATCACCCAATTCACGGTATTAACATATCCAAGAGAATGTGGTCACCGGAAGTGTGTGTGTGAGAGAGAGAGAGATTGGGCATCGTTGTATGAGTATGTATGTGAGGGCGTGTGAGTGTGTGATCAGGTTTGTGGGAGTGTGAGCTTGTATGGCTGTGCATGATTGTGTGTGGATGTGAATATGTGTGTGTGTACAGCCGGGGAGGCCCAAGGGAAGACAGAGGAGACTGCTTTCGCTTAGAGAGACTTAGCAAAGGCAAGCAGTGTGTCCTTGGCTTTCTCCAAGGGAAAGAGGGGATTTGGGGCCAGGAGCTCGAGTGCCTGGCCTGTGCTGCAGGTCTGTCCACTTAGGGGAGACGGGCCCATCACAGGTACATCAGGTTTTCATAGCGTGATGCCTCTGTGATGAACATCACCCGCATCACCCAATGTTCTGCCCCCACCATCAGATTCCAAGCTCATGCAGCCACTGACTATCACTTGGCTTCCCAGGAGCTCTGCCCACAGGAATGTGCCCATGAGCAGAAACAGATACCCAACCCGTGGGGATGGCGGCTAAGGGCGTAGACTGGGGTCAGCCTGGGTGGGCATGAATCCTTGTTCCTGTTCTTACTGGCTGGTGTCCTTTGGGAAGTTACTTAACCTCTCTGAACTTCAGTTTTCTCATCTTTGAAGCGGGTTTGATAATAGTACCTGCCACATAAACTGTCATGAGAATTAATGAGACAATCCATGTGAAGTGCTTAACACAATAGCTAGTACATAGTAGGCCTTCAAAAAGCGTAAGCTACAATCCTCATAATTATAAAAATTATAATAAATAAGCACATCAGTATTGTTTTTTATACACCACACACGTGCCCTTGAGAAACGGATCCCCTTCCAGGGGGCTGATGTACGTGAGTTCCTTGGGGACACAATCTGCTTTTCCATCTCTGCGTCCTCAGCGCTGAACAGTGTCTGGTGTAGTAGATGCTCAGTGTTTATTGAAGAAATGAATGAGTGACTGAGTTAGTGAGTGGCAAGTAAGTTTCTGGGCCCCCAGGTCCAGGACCGTGATAAATCTGCAAAGGCAAGCTGCCCTAGACACTTACACCTGGTGACTGGCCCATCTTTCTCTGGGAACAACTAACCCCAACCAACCCTGGCACATTATTCACTCTTGGGGGAGATCCCAGGGGAGTTTGGAGAAGGAGCTCTGGGTACAGCCACTTGGTCACCAGGCCAAGGCTTGGATCATTTCACCAACGCTCCCAGGCTGCCGAATTGGGTCCTTTACACCTGCTTTCATTTCATAGTAGTTTGGAGGGAAGCAGAAATGTCCCTTAGCCAGAGCCACATCCTCCCACGCCTTGTTACTGATCCTGAGGGTTCCATGGACCAGCAAAATGGACCTCAGCTGGGACCTTGTGAGAAATGCAAACTCCCAGGTCCGACCTATGGAGTCAGAACATATTTCAACAAGATCCCCAGGGGCTATGTGCACAGTCAAGTGTGAGAGTGCCGCTCGAGGGCACCTGCCACGGAGAGCCTTCAGCCTGGGCACCTCGGGAGGAAAACCTAGCTTTGAGGGGCTGCTACTTCTCCTCCACTCCAGAATGAGCATCCCAGCGTCTGACCCAAAGGCCGAGGTTGCACTCACCGTGCACATTCTGCCTTAGCGCCCCTCTCCTTTTCTGAAGCTCTCACACTGCTCGACAACCCTGCCTTTCCTCATCATTCTAATGAGAGCCCTCTGCTGTTTGCTGATTGAATCAGTGTTTGTTTCCTTGAAACGCACATTTTTAATTCAAGGGAGCTGTTAATGCCTCTATACTGCTGGGAGTTTTACCACCTCTCTGTGGATCGCTGGTGGGTGCCACCCCAGGCCCTGGCATGCACTCTTTGGCACTCAAAGAGTAAATACAATCCTTGAACTTCCAGACAACTCCTGCCCCCATTCCTTCTCATCTTTCCTCATTTGCCCAGTTGTGGCACACCCAACGCCCTCCCGTCATTCTCTCCATCTCTTACCTGCTCTGGAGAGAATACGATCATCTGTCAACGACAACACAGTAAAACCCAGTGACAACCCAAGAACTCCTAAGTCTTTCAAATTGCCATCTGCGTTTCCTCTTAACTTTGTATCCTGGCATGCATGAGTGGGCCCCCCCTCTCCTCCCACCCCACATCCAGCCCCGGCGGCTGCAATCAAGTGTCTGCTTATTCCAGCTGCTTTGGGGAATGCTGGGGCTCCAGCCTCTTCCAGCTTCCTCCCAGAGTGGGGTACAGTGAAGGAGTGAGGTCCCCAGGGGCTGGGGAGTAGAGCACTGAGCCCAGAACGCCCCTAAATCTAATTCTTTCAAGGGCTCCTTTGACTTTCCACATGGAGAACCAACCAACCAATGAACAAATCCAGTAAATTTGCAACAGCAATCCCAGGGCAGCATAAAGAAGAACTCCTAATTCGTAGGGTTGTGGCAAAGAGATGGTATCTCTTTTCCAAACAGCTCAGTGCTCTACATAGGAACTCAGAAGCCTAGAATTTTCCTTCAGTACCTACAAATTATGCTTCTGCCCTCAGGTCCAAGTTGAAAAGACTGTTTGGAATTTTATTGTCATCGCTGCCAGAGAAAGGGGGTTGGGGAAGCTCCTTGGCGGTGACACAACATCCTGGTTGGCTCCTGTGGCCCCAATATTTGCAAAGGGCTTTGTGAGACAATGGCTCTGCCGTGGCTCGTTTTCTCATCATAGGTGCAAAGAGGCCAGTGCTCTGCCTCCAACTCCTTTCTCCTTTAGAACAGAACCTTCCAGTTTGGATGGGAGAAGCGAAGCCCTTTAATAATTCATTTCTTCATGTAGAATGAATCATATTTTAAAGCCTCCTGCCTTTTTTTACCAGCTGACCCTAAAATTAGACAAAGCGGGATCATTTCCTTTCCATCGCTGGCACTATTAGTCAGGGTCTATCAGGAAACAGATGGCACACTCACATAGGATAATTGAAAGAGTCCTTAAAAAAATAAAAAGTTGTGGGCAGGGTATAAGGAAACCAAAAGGGATAGGCAGTGTGCTGGGGCTCACAACTAACTGCGAGGCTCTTACCACCCCTGGGCCTGAAGGGCCAAGGAAGAGAGCATCGCGGAAACCTGGAAGGAGACAGTCAAGTGGAGAGGATCATTTTGCGAGGAGCTGGGACCATCCGCTGAGGAGTGCAGCCAGCCTGAGTGACCCTGTGAGATGGGAGCCAGAAGGTCAACATTCCAGCTTCACTCTCCTCCTTCCCTCCAATCTTCTGCCAAGCCCCCCACTCCCACCCCCACCCCGCACTGCCATTGACCCAACCTGACTAGGAGCCAGAGGGAAAGGAGTCTGTCAATGCAGAGCAGACAGGTCAGCCTCATGGGGCAGAGAGCAGGGTGTGGAAAAGGCTAAAGAGTGAATCTGGAGGGGGCAGGAGGAGAGACCTGGCACATGAGCCTTTCTTACATTCAGCAGTGGCCCTACGTGATTAATTCCTTCTTAGGCCAGCAGCTACGCAAACGTCTTGTCATTTTGCTCTCAAATTATCCACTCTTGTGTCATTATCATTTTGCACTGTCTAGATATCTTATTTGCCAAACCAGCTTGTCTGCTCTTCAGGGAAAGAGATTGCATCTTACCTTGCATTCTCTGCCCCCCACCCCACCCCCAACCTTGGGTCCCTCCCTTGCACACATAGGTACTCAGTGTGTGTGTGTGTGTGTGTGTGTGTGTGTGTGTGTGTGTGTCCACATCAGTGAGGCCAGGCCAGGTTATACAGCAGTAACAACCACACGATCTTAGCAGCTTTACACAGTAAATGCTTTCTCTGGTTCATGCTACCTGTCCATTACAGGTCAGCAAGGGGTGCTCTACATGTCACAGTTACTTTGGGACCCAAGATGGCTTTGTCTCAATACACACATCCATAATCACAACAGAAGAGGGAAGAAGATAGAGTGAATTACACACTGGCCTGAAGCTTCTGCCCAAAGTGTCACTTCTACACACATTTCATTGGCCAAAGCAAGACTCATGGCTGCTCCTAACTTTCACAAGCAGGGAAGCAGAATCCCTACGTGCTCAGAAAGCAGAGAGCCAGCAATATTTCATGAACAGTCCCCACTGTGGGCACAGGTGGTCTCTACCAGGGAGCCCTGGAGGAGCGATTGATGTTTATGAGTTTAATTGAACAGTGTCAGTAAAAATCACATGAATAACTGAATCTACGCCCTTTGACATATGCAGCCCAAATTAGTCAAAACTTCAGCAAATCAGGTGCCCAGGAATTATAGAAATCAAATGATGTTTTAAATGGACAGACTGGTTTATGTTACAATACTCACTTTCTGGCTGGTTTCAGTGTAGCCTGTTTTGTTTGATATTAATAGTTCCTGGGATATAGATTCTTGATTCTCACCACCCCATCAGTTTATGTTATTCTTTTCCAGGTTCTCATGTCCTTGGCTATTCGTTCGTTAAGACTCTGGCAAATCGATACGGATATGCTTGCTGAGCTTGATGCTTTCTTTGTCTCAGCCCCAAGGAGAACGTGGCTGCTGCCACATTCCCTTCCCCCTGTTTATGAAGCATCCATAGAAATGGTACCCTATGCCCTTCCCGGACATCAGGTTACACACTTACCCAATTTTGGGCCCCCTGGAAAACCCTGGACTTTAGAGCAAGTCAGTTCCCCTCAAAAATAGGAAAGGGTGAACAAAAAATTTCCAGATCTAGACAATCTCTCTGTTGAATAAAAATATTTTTAAAAGGTACACCAAGCTCTCAGCACTATTTTTAAATATAAATAGGCATATTCACGCATCTTCATAAATTGTCCACACCTAAGAACTATTTGGGCAGTGACCCTGGCCGGCTGGGGTTTGGGGGTTACCATCACATTGTCTCATTTTTCTCAGCTTCCCAAAGAAATTCCTTTGAAAAAACATGAAGAGACTGTGGCTAAAAGACAGTTACATTAAGAAAGAAAGAAAGAAACTACCCTATAGTATCCCCTCTCTGTTCCCTCTTATTTTCTGCACTCTTTTGTACACCATGAACCCTGAAAGCGAGCACCAATGCTGCTTCCTCAAAGTATGTTGTCAAAGGAATTTTGATGGCTGGATTTAGGCAGATGGGTGTTTTATTTCTCATGGCAACCCAGATCTCCTGGTATGCACATTAATTCATGAGCTCTCTAGGGGCCTCTGGGCAGTAAGAAGAGAAAATTGACCCCTGTAACTCAACATGCAGATGGTCTTGCCATTAAAGTTATTGCAGCATCTCAGAAGCTCGCAGAAGTGGACGTCTAGCAGGGTCCTCTGTCTCCCTGAGGATGTCTGGTCAGTTCAGCTCTGGGACCTTTCTGAGGTTCTTTCTGTGTCTCTGCCTCTCATCTTCAGCTTTCTCAGCAGCTCAAACTCTAATATGACCTACGAGGAAGGAACTAAAAATGATAAAAAAAAAATGGTAGTTCCCACTTGTATAATTCCTTTTCCTGACTATAAAAGTAGTACATGCTCATTACAAAGCATTTGGAAAATATGAAAGATAAATGAAGAAAAGAAAAGACAACCATATTTCCCCACCCAGTAATGATTACCATCAATGTTCTGATACCTCTCTCTCCCCTTTTAATCTTCAGTTTTCTCTTTATGGATTTAAGTTAAATATTTCAGTCATTCATTCATCCTTGTATTATAAGCACATACTATTGTCCTGTCCTCAGCATTAGTGATATAGGTGGTAGAATAAATGGACAAAGTCTGTTCTCAGGGAGATAAAATAATACCAGAGATAGTTATTAAAACTCAGTGAGTGGAAAGAAACAGGAAAGTCCCCAAACACTTGAAAAGTAAGCAACATACTTCTAAATAATTCATAAGTCAAAGAGGAAATCTCAAAGAAAATTAAAAAATACATAGAATTTAAGTGAAAAATTAAAATATAATATATCAAAATACATGGGGTGCAGCCAAGGCAGAACTGAGAAGGAAATTTATAACACTAAATGCTTATATTAGAAAAGAGGAAATGTTTAAAATTAATAATTAAGTTCTTTAAAACACACACACACACAAATAACAAAATTAAACCCAGTGTAAGCAGAAAGAAGGAAATAATAAAGGCAGGAGCAGAAATCATTAAAATTTAAAATTTAAAAACCATAAAGAAAAATCAATGAAATAAAAAGTCAGTTCTTCAAAAAGTATCAATAAAATTGATAAACTTTAGCAAGACTGACAAAGATATAAAGAAGGCAGATTATCAATATCAGAAATAAGACAGGGAATGTCACTACAGATCATGCAGCCATTTAAAAGTATTAAGCAGACACAGTGAGCAACTTTATGTTTATAAATTTGACAACTGAAAAAAAACCGACCAATTTCTCAAATACCACAAACTTCCAAAACTCAACCAAGATGAAATAGACAATCAGAACAACCCTATAACCACCAACAAAACTGACTTTGTAACTTAAAAAGCTTCTGAAAAAAAGAAATCTTCAGATGATTTCACGGCAGAATTCTTCCAAACATTAAAGAGTTAACATAAAATTTACATCACCTTTTCCACAAAATAGAAGAGGAAACACTTAATTGACTCATCTTATGAAGCTAGTGCTGCCCTGATATACCAAAACAGACAAAGACAGTACAAGTACAGGAAACAAGGAAACTTTCCGTTTCCAGTCTAAACACGTTAAGGTGTTAGATGTCACCAATTCATCATAACAGATAAAAAGCTGAACAAACTGAAAAATCAAAAACTCTAATCCATCAGAGAAGTGAGGTCATGGCAGACTGCTGCCCCCCAAATGGAAGAGAAAGACAGAAGGACACGGAGAATCACAGCTGACCAGGGCAGAAACCCACTGAAGAGAAATCTCTGCAGAAATCAGTGCAGGGGTGGGGGTGTAGGGGTATGGGGGCGGGGTGAGAGGTGGGAAAACCTGAACTGTCATTGACCAATCGCTGGAGTCTCAGTGTGGACAAGTCTGTGCATTAAAAACTCCAGGGAGCCCAAGAGAGTTCTTAACAAGGCCTGCCCTCAAGAGAGACTAACCTATTGGAGTTTTATCAGAGCCTCATCGACCTGGGTGAAGAGATATACTCAGCTCTTCCCTGCTTTAGCCTTCCAATGAAGGAAGGGAAATACCCACCCTGTACCACCTAAAGTGGGGGGAAGACAGATGCACTGGGGAAGTTCACAGTACAGGCACATGGACTCAGCAAGACTGAGACCTAATCCTAGGACTATAGAACGCTTCCCCCCTCCCACCCTTTATGGCTACATCCCTGAAGGCCCACCCAGTACAGTGCACCATGCCTGGCTTTCAACCAAAAATTACTAGGCATACTAAGAGGCAAAACACACAGTCTGAAGAGACTGAACAAGCAAGAGCACCAGAGTCAGATACGGCAGGAATGTTTGAATGATCAGACCGGGAATTTTTTAAAACTATGATTAATATGCTAAAGGCTTTCATAGACAAAGTAGGCAGCATGCAAGAACAGATGGGCAATGTAAGCAGAGACGAGGATTCTAAGAAAGAACCAAAAAGAAATGCCGGAGATAGAAAGCACTGGAACAGAAATGAAGAATGCTTTGATGGGCTCATTAGTAGACTGGACAAGGCTGAGGAAAGAATTTTTGAACTCAAGACTATCTCAATAGGAACTTCTAAAACTGAAAAACAAACAGAAAAGATTGGGAAAAAATGGAACAGAATATTCGTTCTGAACTGTGGAACAACTAGAAACATATGTAACATAACATATGTGTAATGGGAACCCCAGAAGGAGAAGAAAGGAAGGAACAGAAACAATATATGAAGTAATAATGACTAGGAATTTCTCCAGATTAATGTCACACACCAAGCCTCAGATCCAAGAAACTCAGAGAACATTAAGCAGAGTAAGTGCCAAAACAAACAACAAAAAACACTATAGCCAGGCTACACCCATATTACATTTAAAGTCCAGAAAATCAACGATAAAGAAAAAAAATCTTGAGAGAAGCCAGAGGGGGGAAAAATCACCTTACCTATACAGAAGCAAAGATAAGAATTATATCCAAGTTTCCCTCAGAAACCATACAAGCAAGAAGAGAATAGAGTAAAATATTTTAAAGTGTTGAGAGAAACCTCCCCCCCCTCCGCCACACACACCAATCTAGAATTCTATGCTCTGCATATCATCCTTCAAAATTGAAGGAGAAATAAAAATTGAGGGAATTTGTTACTAGCAGACTTATCCTGCAAGAAATGTTAAAAGAAGTTCTTTTAGAGAGAAGAGAAATGATATAGGTTAGAAACTCAAATCTACTTAGAGAAAGGAAGAACATTGGAACAGGAATAAGTGAAAGTAAAATAAGAGACTTTTAATTTTATTATTCTTAATTGATCTAACAGCCATAGTTTTTTTTTTCCAAATCACAACAACGTATTAGATTATGTAGCTTGTGTGTGTGTGTGTGTGTGTGTGTGTCTGTCTGTACATATATATGCTTATGTATAAATGAAATGGTAAAATGAATGACAGCAATGATATAAGGGATGGGAGGGAGGAATTAGGATTTTTTTTTTATAAGGCACTTCCACTACCTGTGAAGTGGTATAGTGTTATTAGAAAGTAAAGGACCTGGGGTAGTTGTAAATGTATATTGCAAACTCTAGGGCAACCACTAAAAAAGAGTTTATAAAAAGAAGTATAATTGATAAGCTAGCAAAGGAGAAAACGCTCATATATAGCTCATATAAAATGCTCAATTAGAGCCATAAAAGGCAATTAGCACTATAGATAATCAAGTTCTTTACAAAAAAACACCAGATATAAGATCCTCTATTCTACCTAACTTATGGACAGCTATTATACATAGCTTATTCATGATTAAAACAACTTTCCTAATTAAAACACACACACACACACACAATGCATAAAAATTGTGGAAGACAAAAACAGGAACAAAGAACAAAGACAACAAATAGAAAACAGTAACATCTATAGTAGATATTAATCCAACTATATTACTATCTTTTTAAAAATCAGTGGTCTAAATATCCCAATTAAAAGACAGAGATTGTCAGAGTGGATCATAAAACAAGATTCATCTATATGTTGTCTACAAGAAACCCACTTTAAATATAAAGACACATATAGATTAAAAGTAAAGGGATGGAGAAGGATATACCATGCTAATATTAAATAAAGCTGGAATAGCTATACTAATTTCAGATAGAGCAGACTTCAGAGCAAGGAAAGTGATTAGGGATGGAGGCATTACATAGTAATAAAGGAGTCAATACTCCAAGAAGATATAACAATTCTTTTTTTTTTTTTAAGATTTTTATTGGGGAATTGGGGGAGGAAACAGTGCTGGAGAATCGGGATCAGGGGAACAGACAAGTTGCTGTCCTTTTGTTCTTCAGTCTAGTTGTGGAGGACGTCGCTTCACTGGCCCATGTTGGTATTATCATTGCGCTCTTCCTGGGCAAGGCAGATTGGTCTCCGGCCTTTAGATGGCTGCTCCCGGTGGCTCTTGGCAGCTCACACCGGCTGCCAGCCACTCACGCTGGCTGCTGGCCACACACAGTAGCTCATGGCAGCCCACTGCAGCAGAGGCTGCAGCCTACACAGTCGCTGGTGACTCACGGCAGCCCAGCTCCAGGTCGAGCTCTTGTTCACCATCTTAGCTGCAGAGGGCAGTGTCACTGGCCCTCATATGTATGATCCGAACCCGGGCCCTGCTGCTCAGAGCTGGTGACCCAAACCACCTCTTAACCAACGCACCACTTGGCCGGCCCAACATAACAATTCTTAATGTGTATGTACCTAACAGCAGAGCCTCAATATACATGAGGCAAAAATGAATAGAATGGTAAGGAGAAATAGAAGAATCCAATCTTATAGTTGGAGACTTTAACACCCCTCTATCAGAAATGGACAGATCCAACAGGCAGAAAATCAGTAAGGACATAGTTGAACTTGGAATTGAACCATCAATCAACTGGATCTAATTGACATTTATAGACTAGTTCATCCAACAACAGCAGAGTATACATTCTTCTCAAGCTCGCATGGAACATTCACCAAGACAGACCATATTCTGGGCCATAAAACACACTTGCACATACAACGTCTGTATTTAGACCGCAGTGGAATTAAACTAGAAATCAATAACAGACAGATAGCTGGAGAATCCCCAAACACTGACAGATTAAACAACGCGCTTGTAAATAACACATGGGTCAAGTAAGAAATCTCAAGAGAAATTAAAAAATATTTTGAACGAAAGGAAAATGAAAATGCAATTTATCAAAATTTGTGGGATACAATGAAAGCAGTGCTTAGAGGAAAATTTATAACGTTGAATGCATATATTAGAAAAGAAGAAATGTCTTCAATCAATAATCTAAGCTTCCACATTAAGAAATTAGCAAAATAAGAGCAAATTAACACAGGAGAAAACCCAGATAATGTTGGGTATGTCAATGACTTTTAGATACAACATCTATGAAAGAAGTAATTGATAAGCCAAACTTAATTAAAATTAAAGACTTCTGCTCTGTGAAAGTCAATGTAAAGAGAATGAGAAAATGAGCTGCACTATGGGAGAAAAATATATGCAAAAGACACATTTGATAAAGGACTGTTATCCGAAATATACAAAGAATTCTGAACACTCACCAATAAAAAACAAACAACCTGATTTAAAAATTGGCCAAAGATCTAAACAGCCTTCACCAAAGAAGATATACAGATGGCAAACAAACTTATGAAACTATGCCTCAGATCACATGTCATCACAGAAACGCAAATTAAAATGACAGTGAGATACCACTACACACCTATTGGAATGGCCACAATCCAAAACATTAAAAACACCAAATGCTGGTGAGGGTGTGGAACTCATCTGCTGGTGGGAGCCCAAAATGGCACAGTTTGGAAGACAGTTTGGCAGTTTCTTAACAAAACTAAACATACTCTTACCATATGATCCAGCAATCGCATTCCTTGGTATTTACCCAAATAAATTGAAAACTTATGTCCACACAAAAACTTACACACAGATGTTTATAACAGCTTGATTCATAACTGCCAAAACTTGGGAGCGACCAGGATGTCCTTCAGTGGGTCAGTGGAATTGCATCTAGACAATGGAATATTATTCAGCTCTAAAAAGAAATGAGCTATCAAGTGATGAAAAGATATGGGGGAAACTTAAATGTATGTGACTAAGTGAAAGAAGCCAAGCTGAAAAGGCTACATACATACTGTATGATTCCAACTATATGACATTATTGAAAAGGCGAAATTATGGGGACAGTGAAAACATAAGTGGTTGCCAGAGGTTGGGGTAGGGAGACAGGGATGAATAAGTGAAGCACAGAGGGTTTTTAGGGCAGTGACACTACTCTGTATGTGATTATAATGATGGATACACGTCATTACACATTGTCCTAACCCATAGAATGTAAACACCAAGAGGAACCCTGAGGTAAACTAGGGACTGTGATGTGTCAATGTGGGGTCCCTGATTGTAACAAATGTCCCACTCTGGTGGGGATGTTGACAATGGGGGTGGGGGTGGGGCAACAGCTATATGGGAACTCGCTGTACTTTCCACTCAGTTTTGCTCTGAACCCAAAACTGCTCTAAAAAAAAAAGTTTAACAATAAAAAGATAAAACTACAGTCCAACATCTTTCATGAACTGAGATGCATAAATACCCAACAACATATTAGCAGATAGAGCCCAGTGATGTATTAACATACATTCAGGAGGTTGGATGATTGCATGAAATGAGCTAAGACTTCAAGCTTAGATACATGGTACTTAGCTTCAATGATCAGCTTCCTATTTGGGGCATAACTCCCTGAGCCTAGATTACTGATCTATAATACAAATGTAATCCACATATTTTAGATTAGTATTTAGTAAATGAAATAATATATCTAAAAATAATTTTTGGAAGTTATTATTTTGCCATATTTCCTTCAGGCTTTTTCTTATAGAGAAATAAAATGTTACAGAGACAGCTAATTATCTAGTTGCATATCCCATTCTCTCTCTCCCACCAGGGAACATTATCCTGAAGTTGTTAGTATGTATATCTCTGGTAAATGTTTTAACAGTATTACTATTCAGATACGTGTTTAGAAATATATAACATAATTTTATTTCAAAAATAAACAGAAAGGGCATTACACAGTATCTCTAGTAACTACCTGTTGGTATCCTCCATTCTTTAAACATATGCATGTATATGTGTGCATATATACACAGAGATGCATAAACACACACACAGCTTTAACAACTGGGAGCATAGTGAATGTGTGGTTTTAGAAACTTGAACATCCGCTTTGGAAAGTGTGATATCTTATGCCAGTTAACATTACATCCTACTAGGATATACGCTCCATGAGAGTTTATTATGGTACCCCCAGCACCTAGACCAGCACATGCACATAGTAGTTGCTCAGCAAATATCAGGGATGTGAATTACAGATTCCTTTGGTCCCCTCAACTACTCCACGAGATGGGGTTTAACCCCATTGGAGCAGAAGCTGAGAGATGTTAAATAACTCGCCTCCAGTCCCCGAGTTGGGAGTTGGGATGTGGCAAACACAGGATTTAAAGCCACGCAAGCAACCTCCAAAGCTCAAAAGGCTCTTACCTCTCTACACTGGGCAGTTGAGTCTGGTCATGACTTTGGGGTTCCAGGAGACAGTCATCTCCTTCAGGCAGGCCTACCCCGACTCTGCACCGTCTGTAGGAGGTTAGGTAGGGGGCAGGCTCCACTCCCGAGAAGGATGGCGCGCAGCAGAAGTTGCAGAAGGGAAGACATCCAAGGGAATTTGCAGGACTGAGGGAAGGGGGGTGGGTACAGGCTGCTGGGTGTAAATATGCTGAGAGGACAGGAGCCTCCGCAGTCACCCGCCTGGGGCAGAGTGCGTGGGAAGGGAAAGGGGCCCTGGCAGGAGATTCACTTCTCTCAGCAAACAGGTGCTTAGAGAGCAGGCTGTGGTGCCAGGTGGGTGTTTTTGGAGGGGGCACCAGCATTCAAGAAGGAAGTGTTCAGTGACTCAGTGAGTGTATGCTCAGGATCGCACACACATACACCCACACACACCAAACACACCTTCACATACTCACACCCATGCGCATACTCACAGGCCTCTCTCTCTCTCTCTCTCTCTCTCTCTCTCTCTCTCTCAATCTCTCAATCTCTCATCACCTTTGATACACATGGTTTGACTTTCTTTTTCCCATTTTATGTATGTATTCACTGAGTGAATGAAGAGAATTACCAAAGTGGCTTGTGTTTTTGAGAGTATTTTCCAGATGTCTTGGCACTGTGGGGCTGCAGCCTTAGCTCCCCCCCCCGCCTCCTGGAACAGCAACGCTGAACTAAAGGCCGATAGTATGGATGGCATGTTTGTGTCCCCTTTAAAAAAAAAATGTCCACATGCCTCTTCCCCACTGTGATGACATTTGGAGATAGGTGGAGTCTTTGGGAGGTAATTCGGGTTGAATTAGGTCATGAGGATGGGGCTGTCATGATGGGACTGATGGCCTTAGAAGAGGAAGGCAGGGAGAAACTGAGGGAAGGCCATGTGCGCACAGAGGGAAGTCAGCCCTTTACAAGCCAGGAAGGGTACCTCACCAGAAACTGACCTGGCTGGTAGCTTGATCTGGGACTTCCCGCCCCCTAGACCTGTGAGACATACATGTCTGCAGTGTAAGCCACACAGTCTTTGGTATTGCGTCATGGCAGCCCAAGCCAATCGAGACAGCCAAGGTCCTTAAACAGTGGCCCCTAAGGCCTTGCACCAGCAGGCCCATCTCCCTGTTTCTGATCACCTCTCTGACTCTTCCCGGGTCACTCTCTCCAGCCACCCTGGCCTCCTGGCTATGCCCTGAACGCACAGAGCATACTCCTGCCCTGGGGCCTTTGCACTCCCATCCCTTCTGCCAGGTATACGCTTCCTCTATGCAGCAGTTCTCAACCTTCCTAATGCCGCGACCCCTTCATACAGTTCCTCATGTGGTGGTGACCCCCAACCATAAAATTATTTTCGTTGCTACTCTATAACTGTAGTTTTGCTACTGTTATGAATTGTCATGTAAATATATTTTTGTTTTCCGATGGTCTTAGGCGACCCCTGTGAAAGGGTCGTTCGACCCCCAAAGGGGTCGCGCCCCACAGGTTGAGAGCCGCTGCCTATGGCGAAGTCCTTCATTTCCTTCAAGCTTTTATTTACTCGTAAAAGTCACTTTCCCAGTGATGCTGACCCTGAACACGATTTAAAATTGAAACTCACTTCCCCCCCACCCAGCCCTTGCCAGTCCCCTTACATGTTCTACTTTTTAATTTTCTTCCCATGCACTTACCACTTTCTAACATATGGTATGCTTTATTAAGTTTATTGTCTATTGACTGTTACCCCCTGCGAGAATGTAAGCTCCAGAAGAACAGAGATACGTGTCTGTTTTGTTCACTGATTAATCCCACGTGCCTAGAACCATGCCTGGCACACAGTTCCTGCTCAGTAGTTTTTGATGGAATGAATGAACCTCTTCACCTTTGGTGCAATAGCCTGCCCGCCAAGAGACCATGTCATACCAGGATTGCCCAGAAGATGGCAGCCGATGAACGCCAGAGACGTCTGGGAGCAGACGCTCTGAACTCAAGGTTCCTCCCATTAAACTCAAAGGCGAACCCAGGAGACAAAATCAAGTTCAACTTACTCCTAATGCAGACTTGTATTCGTGAGAAAGAGGCTTTATGTAGGAGGTTAGCTGCTGAGCTGATAAAGCCTTTATCTAATACAGGAGGCTGTTTATCCACAATTCAGGGGTAAAAAAAACAACAACTAAAAACAGCTGCTGAGAAGAACTGAGGTCAGACTCTTCCCACCGTGGGAAAAAAAGGAGAAAAGAAAAGGCCTGTGAATCTGCCTCATTCCTCCAAAGGATGGAAAAGTGACATCTGACCACTACCACCAAGCGAAGGAAGTAACCCTAAGAACTGACATCGCCTGCGGGTGTGGGGCAGCAGTTTCCTATCTTCCTGCGAACAAACTCCAAGATGCTCTATTACAGGAACCTTGAGCCTCCCACTGCAATACCGTCCTCTGGGCTCCCGCCAAGCCACCCTCTTCCCAGGTGCTTCAGTTACCTGTGCAATCAGGATATTGAGTTGCAGCTGTAACAAACCCTTCAAAGCCAAGTCCAGGGGAACCTGCCTTAGATCAAATTCGGCATCTGAGTGTGTCAGGTTAGGGGGAGGCTCCAAGGCAGACAGATAACTGCTTGCGAATCTGAGTCTACTGACCCAGAACTATCCAAGCCAGCTGGTTAACCTGGATACTGCTACAGTGACAACAAGGACGAGCATTTACTGGGCACTTCCTGTGCGCCAGGCATGTGCTGAGTGCATCACCTGCATTGTCTCATTAATCCTCAGGGCAACTCTCTGAAGTTCACGCTGCTCTTGTCCGCATCTCACAGATGACACAGAGAGGCATCACTCACCCAAGGACCCAGCCCGTTGCTCTCAAGCCCCCTTTTAACTGCTGGGAGAAAGGAACCAGCTGAGATGCACCATGGGTCCTGATGGGTCCTTTTGTTTTGCCTTCCCAGATTTCATATTTGCTTCAGTCCTTGCTGGCACTAAATGCGTCTGCCTAAGCTCTCGTCAAAACAACAACACGTCTATTGTTTTAGAAGTTGCCTCAAAGAGGAGACTGCCCAGCTTGGATCACCTGCCTCTCACGATGCGAATTCGGGCTCCTTAACTGGTGTCCTCGGTCAAGCCGCTTGGCCTCCGAGCTGGTTTGTTCAACCGTAAAATGGGGAGAACAGTCTTTATGAAAGGGCGTGTTCTATGCCAGGTCCGTGCTGTCCAACGCAAATACAGTAGGAGCCACACACACAAGCCACACGTATCACTTCAAATTTTCTAGCGGCCACATTAAAAGAAGGTAAAGGAAACAGGTGAGCCAAAACACTCGACATGTACTCACCGTTATTAGTTTTCATAATTTGTTTCATGTAACCCAATGTATTCAAAATTGTTATCATTTTCATATCAAATTAATATACGATTGTTAATGAGATTGATTCCTCACGTTTGATTTTCATAGCAAGTCTTCAAACTCTGGTGTGTACTTTGTACTTCTATCACGTCTCAGTTTGGGCTAGACGTGTTTCAAAGGCTCAGTAGCCACATGGCAAGTGGCAGCTGTGTCGGACGGCATGTCGTAGTCCCTGGTGAACACTGAGCACGCGGCTCTGTGGTCTAAGCGTCTGTGTGTTTACGCCTTGTGTGGGGCAGGCCATTTTCACTGGAGCCTGCAGGGACCTGCTGGGACCTGACAGGTCTGGAGGGTCTGCGTGTGGGCTTAGCAGTGGGCAGTGATAAATCCTTGGCCCCTCCTGCTCTGAGCAGGTCACTGGGTACCTTTGAAAACCTTCCTCCCCCAGATCCATTCCCTCCAGCATCACAAATAGGACTTTTGCATCCTCTGCAATTAGTTGTGTCCATTTTGATTTTGGTGCAGCGGAAGTGTTTGTAACAACTGCTCAACAGACTGAGATCCAAATAGGGTGAAGAGTGGAGAGAGGGGTGAGGTGACAGGCGGGCTGCAGGAACGGTGTCCTCCCTGCCCTGTGGGATCCTGGGGCCCAGGGCTCTGGTCACTGTGGCACTTGGACGCTCCTGGTTTCCAGTTAACTAATTTCACGGATTCAAAACACATTCATGTAAATCTATGTTGCTGGAGAACAGACCCTGAGATACCTTGTGAAGTGAAAGAAGCAAAGGGCAGAATACTACGAGCCAATGTGACCTATGTTTGGAATGCAAAATTTACTGGTAGGGGCTGACTTGGGAAGGGAACTGGGGACAGGACTGTGAGAGAGAGCAACTTTTCATGATCTAGCCCCATTGTGCCAGGGATGCCTATTACTGCTTTGCGTCTTTTTTGAGCATACAGTACTTTTTCAATTACAAAATAAACTAATTAAATACCCTTTCCCCATTCCCTCCCCCAAGTAATTACAAAGGAGTACATGGTCATGGTAGAACATTTCCAAACCTTGAAGGAAGAACATGAAAATGCTGTCATTTCATTGCTGGATGTTTGAGGACTTGGGGTCCTTACCTGGGGAGATGATTTGCTCTTAAATTAATTTTCCATGTATCGCCATTTAAGCATCTGTTGGGATTTAATTGGGCGAGAGGAAAAGACCAAAGGGGCTACTAATGCGTGTCAACACACATGTCCCCAATAAACAAAGCACCACACACAAATGAAGGGCTTCATATGCACCCCTCGACTACCAAACCACTTCACACCCACACACCAACAACTGAACAGTTCCCACCCAACACCTCCCAGCCATATCCCAAGCCCCAAAGCATTTCATACCCACAAACACATGTCCCCCAACAACTAAAGTTCTTTACACACATGCACCCAACAACCAATGTGCTTCACATGCACACACACACACACACACAAGTTTTCATTCCCCTATCAACCAAAGAACTTCATACACACACATGCACACATGCACACACACATACACACACACACACACCAATAACCAAAGCACTTCATAGACACACACACACACCCCCCCCGAAGAGCTTTACTCCCCTAACCAAGGTGCTTCCTACACTCTCCCATAGACCCCAACAACCAAAGCTCTCCACATGGACACCACCCCCGACAAAAGAAAACATCAAAGCACTTCGCTTTGTTTGCCTCAGCAGCAGACACTTGGAACACCAAGACAGTGGACTGCGACTTTCTTTTCAGACTAATGAGCAGAGAAAAGATTGGAGGGCAGGAGGGTGCGGTAATGGCGGGAGAGAGCAATTACACCCAAGTCTTCTCTCTGTTGGTGAGGGATTCCTTCTCCAGCCTGCACTGGCTCCAGCTAAATCTTTTTCTAATGAGATGTGGCTTATCCAGATCAGAGCGCTGAGAAAAAAGTTGCAATTAACTGGAAGAAGAAAAGGAGTGAGTGAGAAGGATGGAGGGGTAGAACAGGAGACTGGGTGGGGGCAGGGAGGCTCCCCTGCAGGGCCCAGGGGCATCAGACACTCTGACAATGGTCACCTCTCCTGGGAGTTCAGGGAAAGTCCCTTGTGACTCCTATGTCTGCGGGGGTCAGGCCTCCAGCCCCTCCAGGTTCAGGTGACAGGTTGGGAGCCGTAGGTCTCCTTGGGTCTGGGGACTTCCCCACTCTGCACCTGGTGGGGATGGTGGGGGAAGGACCCTCTCAGCTGCATCTCTTTCACACCTGAGCTCTTCCTGCTGTTGGCTTACTCCTGCCAAGACATGGAGCCCTTGACCAAACGCCAGGAGCCTCCTTGGTCCCCAGGTGTCATGTCAGCGCTCTGCTCCCTTCTCAGGACTCCTGGGTGCAGCCAGCTAGGTTCTCCCTAACTCACCTCACTGTTCCCATCTGTGAGTGGGGTCCCCTAGTTGTTTTCATGTGAGCCACTTAGAAGCGGGGAGAGGGTCTGGAATTGAAAGAGACATTTCATATTGAAATGGTCAAAATGCCTCCAGTTTCTAGAAGCAACGTAGATTTACCTTCCTTTGCTTCTCTATTGATAGATGCAAGCTTGACCAAGCTACGCTGTAAAATGGTCATTTTCTCTCTCTGGTGCTCAATTTCCTCATCAGTTAAGAAAAATACTGGAGGCAGGTAGGCATTGGATCTCCAGGGTCGCTGCCAATCCTGATGCCCTGAGGTCTGGAAAAAGGCACAAACACAGACGCCGGATGTCCCCAGTCCTCTGGCTCCCACGCTCTGCTTTGTACACCCACAGGACACTTACACACCCCTGCAAGCTCTTAGCCATGTGGAGACTAGTTTTTACCCTATTTGGCAATAAATGTTCAGCAATGCCTAAGGGCAGCCTTCACAAATCTTGAGGCTCCTACCCCAGTGCTTGTGGTGGGGTCTCATAATAACTGGACATCTGCGTGCCAGCCGAGCTGGGGACCCCAGGCTTGGATCAGATGGAATTGGGTAGGTGGGGTGGATGGAAGGGCACAAGTGGGGCATGCTCTCTGTTCTCTTTAGTCATACACAGCCTCATATGCTCAAGGGGCCCAGGTAGATCGCCTAAAGCTCTGTTTCTCTTTTATTTATTCTCTTATCCACAGCACTTCCTTTGCCTGTCCATGGACCTCCCTGTGCAAATGGGAAAGGGCTTTTATTGCACTGCTGGAGACTCAGTGGGGAAAAGTGAGCATGGAGCCCCTGAATCTTGCCCCACCCCACAAGCCTGCTTGGTTTCCAAAAAAAGGGCCCCTGCTTGTTGATGGCCACCCAGAAACATGGTCCCCTCAGGGAGGTGTTTGGGTGAGCACTTACCAAATAAGCCCTGGAGATGACACCAGCCAGGGGACAGATGAGCTACTCCCATTTTCCTGTTCCAGGGAGGTCAGCCTAGTCCTCAACCTCATGGCCTAGGAATTTCCTCAGAGCCTGGTTCTCCGGGTCCGTGGTCAGTCCTGCTTTCTGCCTCTGTCCTCCACCACATTAGCTACCAGAGACAATCCAGGCTGTTTTCCTATCTCTGGCCATTGCCAATCTAATAAGCATATGTACTAGAAATACTAGCTGGAGTGCTAAGTTAGAAATTCTTCTTAAACATATAGTAAGGTCAGATGAAGGAGAAAAAAAACCCAGAAAACAAAACACAAAACCCCGAAACAGAAATTGGACACAGGAGGGCAGATGTAGACTGAACAGGAAGTGCTGGCCCTGGGCTAAATGAAACAGCTGTCACCATTGTTCTGGGCTGAAAACTGCCTTTGCAAACTCCACACGGGCCGGGCTCAGAAAGCAGATGTTAATAATTACAGCACATGAAACGAAGGGCACAGGATTAGGCAAGTGACGAAAAAGAAATGGTACCAGTAGATTTATAACTCGCTCAGGCAAATCTGTTTGGGCTGGTGGGGGTGGGCAGGGCGGCCTCGCTGCAGTTACCCCTACTCAATCCCCTTCCTCGTTTGGCATTTTGGCTTCCTGGATTGTCTCTGAATCAGGGGATTGTGTCGATTGTTTCCCGGTGGTGGGCGGTGGAAGCCGGTGGAAGCCTTTCCTTGCTGCGTTTCCGGGGACCCCAGGCCTACAGGACTACATACAGCCCATTGCATCTGACCTAAAGGGAAAAGATACCTCCTCCATTCCCAACCCACCGAAAGGCCATCTCTGGGCTGACGAGTCCTGGAGTTGGGTGGCTCGCTGGTAAACAGGGACTCGTGGACACCAAGGTGGGCAGCCTTCCCTGCAGCTCTTGCTTTACCCAAGGGTTCAAGTTTAAATTCCAGGAGTTCAAGTTCTTTGCAGCTGAAACTGATTCACGCTTTAAAGTCAGCCAGCCCCCTGCACCTTGGAGGAGATGAGGGAGTGTGGGGAGAAGGCTGGGCCAGTGGAGGAAAGCAAGCAAAGCAAGTTTCTTGGGTTAACGCCAGAAATAGAAAAGGCAGAGAGTCTTCACGTGTTTTTCTGAACCGTCCTCGGTGCTTTTCCATGGGAGGCAGAGTTGTCAAAAGCAAAACAAAACAACACACACTCACTCACACCCACCCCAAATCGGCCCATCCCACCACCCCCTAGAAAGGACGTCTCCAGGAAAGGTTAGAAAGAAGGTAAACCATGTGTTTGCCATCTTTACGCCTGATATGGAAACCATATGCTTAAATACACTCACAAACATACTTAATATAACACTCTTTTATTAAATGTGGTTTTATAAACGCTCTCCCCAGCCAGGGCACCTTTGCTGTGCTGGAGGCTGGAACTTTGGCAAAATAATCTTCCCGCTGCTACATCTATTGATACACATTTTTTGAAAATGAGTCTCGGACCCTTGGAAAATAGACTGGTTCTGATTATTATTGCAAGCGGGAAGGGGCACACGAGGGCATCTTTTTTCCTCTGATAAATTAAAAGAACTGTAACGGGTGCTTTCTGCAACCTGTAAAAGGGCAGAGACATCTGTGATTCATTTAGCAGCTCCTTACAGAAGATTTATTTGATTAATTCGGTCAGAAGAGAGAGAATATGGATTTTCCCCTGCTCTGAAAGGCACATACTCACACATGCACACATGCACCCACCCATGGGTAGACATCTCAGGAATGAAAAATGACTAATCGTGTTATTGGAACTGGCCAACGTGGGGCCCCGGTGGTGAGCTAGCTGGCTCCTGCCCTGATGATGGGAGGGCAAGCTTCAGAACAGATTTAATATCCGTAGGCCCAATGTCACCAAAGAGCGACCCTGGAGAGTAGTCCATGGGCACTGGATTGCTTTGATTAGGCGTTGCGCCCTGGTGCCAGGCTCTGCACTGAGCACTTTGCATGCATTATCTCGTTGTGCCATCACAGTAACACCGCCCCCCCCCACACCCCTGCTGCCCGTGAGGAGACACACGTGATCATCTCTGCTGTAGAGACCGGGAGACTGCCCTGTTCCCAGTAGGACTCCGCTCAAAGCTCTTTTCACTTTTTTCAGATGGTTTTTGGCTTTCTCAGTCCTCCATGCCTAAACCAAGTGGACAGAGGCCACATCTTGTGTTTGTCTCATAGTGGGTAATCTTGAAGGGGCGATCTACACTGGCTGTGCTCCATGCCCTGTGGGTTTCAGCTCAGTGTTGACAGAGAAACTCTCCTTTGGGCTTATTTCTAAATCTCAAGGAGAGCTGGCTTCCTGTGGCCTTGACTGTCCCTATCCTACAAGCAATTGTCTGCAGACCAGTGCCAATTCCTGGTGGGTGGGAACAGCCCTTGAAACAGGTCCTTGGGAAGGCAAAGAAAACAGCGGTCAAGAGGAATCATAAAGTCATAGGAGACCTGACCCCCAAGAGGACTTTGGATATCAATGTCAGGAGTATCAAATATATGTCGAGGAGATGTGCCACCACTCTCCTTCCTGTGCACATAGCAGACATTGCTCATGGGTCCCAGCTCGCTCTCTCCGGCTAACCCTCAAAATCCTTCTCAACACAGCTCTCCAGGAATCCTCTAGCAAGAGATCAGAATTAGGGCATGAGTTGGGAGCTGTGTGCAGTCCCTTCTAGCAGAATGTTCCGTTTTGTGGCAGAAGAAAGGCCCAGAGAGAGGTCAGCTGCCAAGGCAGTTAGGAAGCCAGCTCTGAGCAGCAGCTCTCTAACCTCCCTCTCTGGGATTTTTTTTGTATTCACACCAGGAGGGACTGGTGGAAGCCAGAGTTCAGTGGGTCATACACCTCTGCCTTTTACTGGATCCCTGCTCTCACCCCCCACCCCGTCCCCACAGAATGCCACTGAAGCTGCTCTGTGGGCAGGATGAAAGGCGTCCCCTGGAAAGCTGCAGGAGATTGAAATCTCTTTGTTACTTTAAAATAATTAACTTCTAAACTGGGACAGAGTGGGGCAGACTGAACCCTGAACGTTTGACAACCCAGGGCCTAAGATTCTAGGAAGACGTGGAAGGTTTCCCTTTGGAAACGCTAGGATCAGCAGACACCCTCCACTCCAGACTTTCCCTCCTCTGCCTCCCTTGGCTGGACCACAGGAAGTGACGAGATCAAAGCCAACCAGGACTCAAAAGGCTGAAGATGCTGAGAGCTTGTCTCGGATGGCTGCCGCTGTCACCCTGTCCTCAGACTTTTCAGCTAGGCGAACTTTCTCTATGGGATGAGTGGCAGGGTTTATGGAAGGAGGGGTCTCCAAGTTCAGAAGCACCCCCAGAACCCCTCTCCTGCTGGTCCTTCCCAGGACCTGATCTTAAATGTTTCTCAGCCTGAGGTGGCCCAAGAGGGTTTTGAAGGCTCACTGTCTAGTTGTGCAGAATGTCTGATTGGCAGAAAACAAGCTTTTCCTTAGAAGAAATGCAACGAAGGACCAGGGCTGGTTTAGAGGATCAGAGAGCGAGCCTAAAACACTGCATCTTGTGAAGGGAGGCGGCCATGGCACAGTGAGTCTCGAGAGTCTTGTCAGGACCCCGTTTAGCAAGGTTGCCTGTTGGGTCTTCAGGGAACCTGCCTAAGGAATCGATAAGAGTTAGGAGTAACTTGCATCTCAGCTATTGGGTGACTCCTGGGTGTTTCTGCAATTTTTGAGAAGGCTTGAACACACTTTGTTTAAACATGTCTTCTACAATTTTGTTTACGCTATGAATTTGTAATTCATAGTGAAGAAAAGTTTGCTAACCGAATCATACTCTAGCCCAGCACAGCCTCTTGAAAAGATCACAAATATTGAATTAGTAAGGTCCCACATAATGAGGATTTCACAGGCCCAAATGACACCCCTTTGGTCAACCCCTTTTGTTGACCAAAAACCATTTGTTGAATAAGGCGTTTCTATTGTGGAAATGGTTTTCCAGAATATTCCTGACTGCGGAGGTGATTGAATAGGCTGGAGAAGGAGCCAAGTTTGGGCAGGGACCGGGTGGGTAACGGAGACAGAAGGCCTCAGTGCACCATTTTGGATTCTACCTCGGGATAAATGAGCGGGCTAAGGTATGTTTGATTTGCCCCTGGGAATCTAATAAAAGGAAGGGTCCTGTGCCAGTGGGAATTACAAACAAACTCGGTGGCCAGGCAGGTATTCACTAACTGCGTAACCCTGGGCAAGTTAGATAATCTCCCTGTGCTTCAGTTTCCTTCTCTGTGAAATAGAGGTAATAATAACACCTACCTCATAAGATTGCTTTGGAGATTAAATGAGATAAAGCACTTAGAACAGCAACTAACAGGTAGTATCAAAAAAACTGACAAATGGATAAACAAAATATCGTCTGTCCATACAATGGAATATTACCTAGTCCTAAAAATAAATGCAGTTCTGATCCATGTTATCATGTGGTGAACCTGGAAAGCATTATGCTAAGCAAAAGAAGCCAGACACAGAAGGCCACATATTGTCTTGTTCCATTTATATGAAATGTCCAGAAAAAACAAATCTATAGAGATAGAAGGTAAATTAATAATTGCTTAGGGCTGGTTGGGGGGATAGAGGGATAGAAAGGTGAGAGGTGAAAGAGTACAAGGTGGCTTTATGAAGTGATGAGATTTTTCTAAAACCGATGTGATGATGACTGTGATTATACTGGAAACCACTGAATTGCATGCTTTAAGTGGATGAATTGTAGGTTGTGTGAATTACATCTCAATAGGGCTGCTAAAAAAAGGAAACATGTTTTTAAGTGAGTGTAGTTATTACAGAAGAGGATGATGGAACCTGTGACAACGAGAGAGTGTTGACGCCACCTAGAGACATTCAGATTAAAAAAAGAAACCTAGAAACATGGCTGGAGGCCAGACTCACCTCAGTTTCCCCATCTGCTAGGAGACATAGAAGTTCCTCCCTCAAAGGGCTGTAGAAGGAAAAATGAGATAATTCATGTACAGCACTTAGCCCAGAGCCTGGTACATCTTACACACTCAGGAGGCAGCAGTGGGCATTGGGACGCTATGCAGGACGGACAATGACAAATATCCACAGCCAACCTTCAGAGGTTCACTGCCTTTTTCCTCATCTGTGATAATAAATCATGCCCTTTGCCCATTTTCCTCTTAGGCTGTCTTTTGTCTTACTGGTGTATGGATACCTTTACCCTGCGTACCCCCTTCCCCAGATTCTTTTGCCATCAGAGCAGCTGAATTTCTGGGGGCGTAGTGAGACCACCACTCTTCCTTTCTGTTTTGCCCAGAAAAGTACAAGGCTTCCCAAGTATGAGTGCCTTCTATCAGGGTTGCTGCCAGTCATACAGTACCTCTGTGCAGATTAGAAAAAGGGGCCTCTTCAAGACATACTACTTCTTTCTGTTGGAAAAGTGTGATAATATACAGATTTTATTAGAATAGACACTTTATTGAAATCCAGATTGAATACATATACAATACATATAAATATACAATAAATATACATACAAGTCTCTGATGTCCAGGATGTGATTGGCACTCCTTTGGTGGGGGTGCCCTGATGCAGTACACAACCTGCCCAGCTGTATGGGGTCTCCGTGCTCCTCACTTCTGAACAACCTCTTCATGGCACACAAACCCCACGTGCGCCCTCTGGCTGAGGCCTGGTGTTTCGAGGCTCCATTCCTGGCCGCTCCACCCTCATCTTGCTGTTTGACCTCAGGCTTTTCACAGTATCTTTCTGGGCCTCTGGGATATTTGCTCTGTCTTTCTTCTACATCACTTTTAAAGGAGCTATGGCTGTGGGAAGCCTTTGAAGAGTCAAAAGGGACCTTGCCGAAGTGTTATTCATACTATGGAAGCACAGTAAAGTTGTCATAATCTAATAGCATTCGTCAGATTTCCTTTACGAGCTGGTGGTCCCGTGCCCCTTCAGCCAGCTGTCAGGCGTGCCCCATGCCTGGGCTGTGGCCGCCTTCGGAGGGGGCACATCCAGGATTTCTTGGCATCTGTGATGGTGTATCTCATGTCATCTGAACTTGCTTTGCACAGTCAGAGACAGGCTTCTGTGCCCAACCAAGTTTCTGTACTCTGTGTGTTTGAGGGGCCAGGCACCAAGTGGACACCCCGGAAGTTGTCCTATTCTAACTCCCTACATGGCCTCAGTGCTGAGCCCGGTCTGTAGGTCTCCGCAGTGGCCTGCAGCGGTGAGAGTGGATAGAAACAAAAGCCGGGCAGTCCCTCCGGCACCAGGACCCCTGACAAGAGTGAGACGGTACAGAGACCTCAGGGCTCCAGGGTTGGACGAGATTGTTCTGTGGATTCCTGAGCATTTTTGCAATTTCTAAGAGTCTCATGGAGTGGTATAGTGACTCCCAACAAGGTCACTTGGGCTGACTGACACTCCACATTCCTTTGCAGTGATCTGGAATGACATTGGCTGGACACGGTGACGCTAATTCACCCGTGGTTGTCAGAAGCTGCCCAGATGGCAGGACTGACTGCAGCTAGAACTGGCTTTTTAAAGTAGGAAAGCAAATTAGTCCATAATAAGTGCATGTGCTAGGTAGACAAACACCTTTCAAAATGTTGAACCATAGGGAGGAGCAAATTAATTGCAAGTGTTCTTGGGGAGAGGAAAGCCCTTACTCTACTTAATAAATACCTTCAAATGGCTCCTCTGTGCTATACAGTGTGTTGGGGTGGGAAGAGTGATATACCGGAAGAGAAGGTCTCGCTGCCATGGAGCCGATGTGCTTACTATGGGAGATAGACAATAAACAGGGAAACAAAAGTGACCTTCCTTAGGCGCTTACTAAATGGTAGTTATTAATTTAAATGTCTACAATAGGGGATTGGATATATATATATTTTTTTAAATAAAGTTTATAGGGGTGACAATTATTAGCAAAGCTACATAGATTTCATGTGTACATTTCTATAATACATCATTTATATATCACATTGTGTGTTCACTGCCCAGAGTCAGATCTCTTTTCAGCACCATATATTTGAGGTTTAGCATATTTTAATACACCTACACTTGGATTATTTTGTAACCAATAGAAACACAGTTTTGAAGAATATCTAATGACCCAGGAGAGTGCTCATGGTTCATTCATCAAACACTAGCTGAGCACCTACTCTGTGCCAGGCTCTATCCTGGGCTCTGGAAACAGAGCAGAGAGCAGCCAAGGCAAGCTCAGACAGGCTCCCTGCTATTCTGGAACTCCTATCCTACGCTGGGAGACAGTTAGGAAGCAAGTGGAAAAATACCCAAACAGGAAAAGGTCAGATGGAGACAATAAACAGGGCGACACAGGAGAGACCGCCTGAGAGAGGGGAGGGGGCTGCTATAGCCTGAGTGGTCAGGGAGGGCCTCTCAGAGGAGGTGACCCAGAACTAAGAGGTGGCCAGTAGGCGAAGATGAGGCAGCATCGTGGAAACTTTCGGACCAGCTAGCCTTTCTTCGGTTCCACAGATGGGGGCACTGAGGTGATGTGGCTTGTTTTGGAAGTCAATGGCAACGCCAGGACAGAGCCTTGGGCCCGGGCTCCCTGGACATCGCTCTTCCCATGGGTGTACCATCCTGACTCTCGGCAAGTGTCCCTTCTGAGTGCTCTTATGAACCTAGGGACATACAAAAAAATGCGTCTATCAGGCAGGTCTCAAGGGGTTCTGGAAGTCCTACAATATACATGGCACTAGGCCCGGAGTCACAAAGAGTGTAACAGACCAAGCCATGAGTTATATCCACACCCACCTAGGAAAATGAGGCAGCGACGCCAGAGAGCGTGGATGCTACCAATAGGAACTGAAGGCATTCCCAGGAGGAGAGGTCATCAAGGCTGCGCTGGGAGATTAGAATCTCATTTATTGACAGACAACTTCTCAACCCCCATTCCATCACGCCCCAGCTCCTGGCATGAGAACCCGGGGAGAGGAGGAGGTCTTCTGCCTTGCACCCCAGGTTAAGGGTCGCTCAGACCGCCAAAGGAACCCCAGCCCATCGATGCAGCCACAGGAATGATGTGGGAGCAGCCTCACCCCTGTTCATCTCTGTTCCTTATTGCTCTGCCACACCTCCCATCCCCCGTGCCGCTGCCTTTCATCTCAGTCCCACTGAGCTTGGCCTGGTTTGAGGTCTCCTGCTGTGGCGCCCCAGGCTGGGTCTCCAGCTCACAAGGACTCTCTCTCTCTCTCTCTCTCTCTCTCTCTCTCTCTCTCTCTCTCTCTCTCTATCACAGCCTGGATCTGGCCCCCTGGCAGCTGAGCTGGGGCAGAAGGTCCCTCAGGACCCAGTAGGAGGTAACGAAGGCAAAAGGTAACGTTGGCCCAGATTGGGGAGGATTTTGCAGGCAGCGAGGCAGATGCACTTTGATGGGCCATGGGAGCCACCTCACCCTGGCCTCCTGAGTGGCATGTAAGACCTAAGAGGGGCCATTGTCAGTAGCGGTCAGGAGTTTAGGCTCTGAGTGGGAGACTGTTCACATTCCAGTCTAAGCCACGTCCTCCCTGGGTAAGTAACCATGGCCACGTTCCTTCACCACAGTGTACCTCAGTTCGCTCATCATAAAATAGAGACAGTAAGATTAGCCACTTCATAGGGTTATTATGAGGATTAAATGAGGAAATGTAGGTGAAAGCGCCTGGCTCATTGTAATCACTCTGAACTGGAGCTGTCGCTGATGCTAAAGTCTCAGCAAAGTCTCAGCTGACTTTGGGAGGAACCAGCCAGCCCTGTGGAAGCACAGCTACCATGGTTCTTGGAGCCTCTTTCCTGCGTTCTGCATGGAGCAGCCTAGCTCCTCCTTTCCTGCATGCTTGTTCTGTTTTCTCCTCTGGCTTCTTGGCCCAGGTGGATCTAAGGACCTCTGAGGGACTGCCACAGAGTCTTCCTTCTTCTTCCTGCACCTGCCTCTTTTTGCTCTGGCTTGTGCTCACAGCTGCCCATTGGACCTTCCAGCCCTGCTCAAGGTCCTCAGTGGCTCCCTGTGACTGTAGAGGAAATAGCAACCTCCTCAGCTTTTAATGTAAGACCCTTAGCAATCTGACCTTTTCTTAACTTTTCAGTCTTAGGTGAATCTGGGACATTTAAGCCTGAGTTTGAATCTGGGCTCCATAGCGTCTGAGCTGTCGAAACCTTGGGAGATGTACATAACCTCTATGTACCTTGGTTTTCTTATCTGTGAAATGGAAATAATTATACCTGCCGTATCAACTTCACAAGGATGTTTGAGGATCAGGTCAGCAGGAATGTACACGCTATTTGTACCTAGAGAGTGACTCACTGTGTTTGGACCACACAGTGGTTTCCTTTCTCTGGGCCTCTGTTTCGTCATTCCCTCCACTTGGGGTGCCTTGTCACCCTCAGTCACCATTGTCCAAATGTGTATATCATTCAGAGCCCAGGGCGAATGCCATGTCCTCCGTGAAGCTGCCCTCGTTACGCTGCCTGGAACCTCTCTCTCTCTCTCTCTCTCTCTCTCTCTCTCTCTCTCTCTCTCTCTCTCTCATGCTTCCTAGATCACGTTGATCACACCTCTCTCAAACACCTGTGACGGCCTCACTTCATACCTGCCTTCCTCCACTTGCCTTATCTCCTTAGCCTGTGAGCCACTGGAAGGCAGGATGGTACTTACATCAGCTCTGGTTTTCCCATGGGACCTTCCCCCCCCCTTCCCCCCCGCCCCAAACAATAGGTGCTTGATGAGTACTTGTCAGAAGGATAGGTGACTGAGTGGATGAATGAGTGAATCTGGGTAGAGCAGTGGTGCACTGAAGCCAAAGCGATGGGACTGATCCCCTCTGAGGCCTGTTTTGTGGCCCTAGATGACTTTGCCTTTCCCCACATGTGGCCCAAATTTTCACAACCGTAATGGACCCAGAGTCCCTCTATAGGAAGGGCTTAGGGGCAGAAACCTGATTGGAGGCTGGGGAGGGGGCTTGTCTGGAAGCTGTGTTATGTAGAGATCCCCCTCACTGGGGATGTACGTTAGGGGAGCGGCTGGTCACACAACTAGACCAGGGAGTGTGGATGAGTCAGTGCCACACCTCACTCCTACTGGGGGGTGTTTCCCAAGTGTCTTCCTGGGAGGGGGGTGGGGAAGAGCAGGGTTGCATAGGAGCTGGGGATGTGACTCCGGGCGACCTGAATTATGTCCCCCACACAGGAGCACCTGATTTATTATCAGGGACTGAAACACACGGAAGAACAAAGGGCCCTGGGGACATTTGTGACCCAGCTGCTCCCTCTCCATATTGAGCCAAGGCATGTACTCTCAGCAGTTCTCAGAGCCCCTCCTCAACCCCCCCCCCGCCACTGCTATATTCTGGGGCCACACATTCCTCAGGCAAAGCTGAATCCTAAGTATTTTAATGCCTGATATCTATCTCCGTATGGATTTTTGTTTTATCATGAGGCCACTGGAAAGTTTTTTGATATCTCTTTGAAACAGATGTCAGCAAAAGCTTCCAGCACAGATCAAGGGCAGGTTAAGGCCTTTGAGATGGGTCTGAATGTCCCTTTAACATCGTTCAATCTAATACCCAAATATACCTCAAGTCATTACCCTGTTTTTATAAGAAGCTCTGAACCATATGTTCGGGAACTAATTAAGCAGACGAATCAAGCCCTGGGATCAGGTGGGGCTCTGTTTAAATATCTTAACCTTTTATGATTATCTTAATTTAGAGAAAATTCAAAACACATTCAGAAGTCTTAGAAAATGAACTAACTAGGAATTTACTGGCCGGTTTCTTTTCTTGATGTCGGGATCATTTCTTTACAAGCCTCGCCTGGATTCCTGGGGAAATCCGCTGTGCTCACAGCTTCCTGGGAAATGCAGACATTTGTCAGCCTGGGAAACTCAGAGGGGCCACACCTGACTTTTCCTTCCACCAGCAGCTTCTCCTAGTCCGAAACCCACCGTGCCCCACCTCCCAGCCCAGATGTCTCCTGTTTGCCAGAAGGAGTGGGGGGTGGGGGGAAGGAGTGGACTCTGAACCTGGAAGGTTTATCTTCTTTTTTTAATAAAATAAATGAAGTATGAAATGAGTTGGTGCGAAGTCTTCTCGCAGCCCATGTTGTTTTGGGGGACAGAGCTCCTGTGGAGGAGAGTTCAGGGCAGGGGCTGAAATGTAAACTGCACAGACCTGACTCTATGTGGCTGAGTGAGAAAGTAAGTGCCTGAGGGCCACCCACCTTTTCGATTCCAGGTTGATTCTGGTGGTGGGGAGTGGCTGTGGGAGTGGCACTGGGTCTCTGTCTTCTCACCTACCTCAGGTAAAATAAAAGAGATGTTTGATCTGTAAGACGTGTGTAAAACACACATACTTATCAAATCTGACTCACTTATAAGAAGCTCTTATAGTCTTTTAGCTGCTTCAATACATTTTTACTGAGCACCTACTATATGTCAGGTTCTGTTCTGCGCACTGGAGATTCAGTGAGCAAGAGAGACACAGTCTTTACAAGGATATGAAACTGCCTCTGGCTCAGGTGCCCTGTTAGTGTACCAAGACCAAATGGGTCTCAAAAACACTCTGTCTTCATGATTTTAGAACCATCAAACTTTTAGCATAGGGTTTTCAGATAACATACAGGATGCCTAGTTAAATTTTGGATAAACAACAAAGACTTATTTACCCTAAGTAGGCCCCAAAGATTGCATGCTACATACTTATACTAAAGAATTATATGTTGTTTATCTGAAGTTCAAATGTAACTGGCTATCCCGTATTTTCATTTGATAAATCTTCCAACCCTACGTTAGAAAAAAAGTATCAATTGATGGGGGTAGTGTCTCTATCTTGGATGTTAGACACCGATTTCGCAGGAAGGGACCGGACACAGCCTTGTACCAGGCCTCTTTGCCTATGTTATTTTCAATTAGGCCTCAGCACAGCTCCATGAGGTAGGTTCTATTATCATCCCCACTTTGCTTATGAGTAGATGGACGCTCAGACAGGTTAAGTGACTTGTCCAAAGTCGTCCAGCCTGTATCCTTTTGATGGTACCCCAAATGCCAAGCCGATGGTTATCATTGCAGAGTTCTTATTTTCCTGGCTTGCCCTGACTTCTCTCCACATCCCCTTTATTCCACAAATGTTCAAGGAGAGATTCACTCCGTCAGATCAATGTTACTGCCATAATGAAAACCACCACCCAGGCCCATGAAGGACGAGGTCTGTCGAACCCTAATGAGAATGGTTCCGATTATGCAAAAAGCAACCTCATGGTTATTCTAATGTTACAAGTAAATATAAAACATTTAGAAATACTTGGCTTGGACTGTTTTTTTCAAGTACAGATGTCTGACTCCTTGCCAGTTTATTATTAAAAATGCTACGGTGGTTTGGGTACAAAGATTGCTGTAAAAATAAAAGCTGATGCACTCGGAACACTCGTTTTGACTTTGCGGAAAAAGTCGGCAGCGGCGAGGCCAGAGCAGATGGCAGCTAATGGCAGCTCTAACGCGGGTACCCCGACATTCGGAGCTCGCTTACTGCCCTGCTTAAAACCCTGCAGGGGCCCCCCACAGCACCTCAAATCCCACATCGCTCCTGCCATGCCCCAGCCCCATCTGCTTCCTCCCACCTCACTTACTGGCTTCTTCAGCTCTCCAAACATTTGCACTTGCTGCGTCCACGACTTGCTTGGTCCTCCCCCAGCTCTTTATCTGGCTGGCTCCTTCTCAGCCTTTATCCTTCAGGCCTCCTCCGGCCAGCTTCTCTGACATGGTTGTCCTCCTCCTGACTCTAGTCCCTCTCTGTCACGTCACTTGGCTGGTTTCCCATATTTCCCTTGTAAGGCTCTTGAAATTATTTTGTTAACTTTTTCTTTTCCACCAGAAAGTAAACCACATGAAGACAGGGACCCGGGGTGTTTTGTTTATGCATTTTGTCCCCAGTACATAGAGCAATGTTAAAGCCCATAGTAGTTGCTCAATAAATGTTTGGTGACCAAGTGAATGAGGCATCTAAAGTCTTGCATTACATAGTCCCCCCTTGGTCCACAGGCCAGAAGGAAAGTGGCAGCTTCTACACATTTTAATCAACTCATGGAAAACGCTGAAACATGGGGGCACCCTAAACCTGTGGGAGCAATGCTTTTGAGGCCAGCAGGATGGTGCCCCCAAACTCAGCAGTGGAAAACACTTTACTTTGGTAGTATTTGCCTATGTATAGGAGACGTGCAAACGAGACAAAAGATTGAGAAGGTTTGAGTGCACGAACATAAATATTGTCACCCTAATAATCTTCCTATTCCAGGAAAATGCGTTGATGTGGCCAGAACAATTTGGGGGGCGTGGGAGAGGGGGCACTCCCTGGAGGGGTTGCTCCTTAGCTTGGCCTTCAAGGCTCCTCACACACTTGCTTCAGCCTTCCTTCCTCAGTTTCTTCTCATGCTTCTCTTTATGCAGCCGGCATTCCATTGGTCCTGAATTATTTCTCATGCCCCCACTTCCTGCATGCTTTCCCACGCTGGCCCCTTTACTCCCTCTGTGCCCTCCACTTAGAACACCCTTCCCCCATCTGTGTAGGTCCAAAGTCTACTCAATATTCAGGACCCGGTTCAAAGATCATCTTCTTCTCAAGCTCTTGTCACATTCACCCCTACCTGGCAGTGACCTCTCCATCTCTGAACTTCCTGGGCAGTTTTTTTTTTCCCCTCATCATGTTCTACTCAATATCAAGCCTGACTTCAAGCTTCTTAGGGCAGAAGCTGTGCTTCATTTTCCTGTCCTCCACTGTCCCCAGCATAGTCATTTTTGTGATAAATGAGTTAATGACATTTCTTGGGCACGCACAGCCTTAAGTCATTAGCTGCGGGCCATCATGGGGCGGTGTCAGGAAGCTGTGGCTGCTCAGAGTCGGTAACTCAACCCTCCCCTTCCCCAAGACGTGAGAGAGAAGTGACGTGGCTTATGCAATGGGCAATCTGAACTAGTGTCTACAGGACCCCACATGTTCAGACAAAAGGGCCAGAAAACAGACTCAACTTTCCCTTGTCCATTCAGATGTTTTCCTTTTCGGTGGCCAAAAACCTGGAGCGGCTGAATTCCTGGGCGCTCTACAAACCTCTCCCATTCCCAACTTTCCCAAATGTTTTGTTCCAAAACTCCATCCAAATAAAAAATCCCTGAAGAGACTCAAGTGCTAACACCAAACACATGAGTCCGAGAACCAGAGGCCTGAGTGGAAACAAATGCCCTGTTTTTGCCAGGTAAATGTTGTCAAATATATGAGCATGCAAATATAGTTATCTCAGGCGGCTTGTAAACAGAGCCTGCATCTCACAAAGGGTCCAAATTCACTTCCAAAAGGATGGCAACCAGTTTGGGAGAATTTCACTCATATTAAGCCAAGGATCCTCCCTTGGTGCATGATCCAGGAGATTTGGAAATGTTCTGGGAGCAATGTGGTTTTAAAATGAAGCCCAGTACAAGCTTTTGATCTATACAGGGTAGTATGTATGCATATGCAACCCGACTGAATCGACAGGCTAAATTTAAACACTCCCTTCACGTACGGAATCTGGATTTATGATTTCGCTTTGGGACACACACATCTTTTTGAGTTTTCTACATATATAACACATGGAGAGGTGAAGTGGGAGCCCTGTGATCTTTCTAAGGCTAACACCCAAGTGTGGCCTTGGCAGCTTTGGGGCCATTGTCATATTTTCAACAAGTGATCGCTGTTAGAGAGTGAACTAGTAAAAATGTTTTCCTGAACTCATTGTGAATTGCAACAGGAGGAAACACTCCATCACTGAAAAGTGACACTAATGTATTCTATTAGATTTGCTTATCATGTTAAAGAGCATATTAAAAGGAAATGTTTGGAAAAGAGATGCCATAACGTGGTATGATGGATTGAGAATTCCTAATTTGGAAAAAATGTGCTAAGACAACATGATTGATGTGAGTGACCTACTTTATTTTATAAGAAAGTATGAGTTGCCTTGGGCTCATTGGTACACATATTTGGAAAAAGTTGTTTTTTTTCCACATTAAGTTTTTATTAACATTTTCAAAAGAGCAGAAACACCATAGAAGGATATAAGTTGTGACTTGTCAATGCAGATGTGTTTGTAGTCATTTGCCGCTGAGAAAAACTTATCCCTTTGCTGGAAGGGTTCCTGAATCAGGAGTTTCTTGCCAAGGGAACACCTGACAGGGAGAAATATGACACCTTTTTCACTGATAAAAAATGACAGGGAAGGGCGCTTCTTTTTTTCTTTCTTCCTTTCTTTTCTTTCTTTCTTTCTTTCTTTCTTTCTTTCTTTCTTTCTTTCTTTCTTTCTTTCTTTCTTTCTTTCTTTCTTTCTTTCTTTTTCTTTG
>NW_017731424.1:655900-662210 GCF_001890085.2 Hipposideros armiger
AAGATGAGGGTCCCCATCAAATGAAGCTGCTTGGTCTGGAAGTCAGAAACTCTTGGGTTTATCCCAGAAAGCGGAAGGAACTGCAGAGGCTCCAACAAGGGCTGGTGACTGACAAAATACTGATACTATTAAAGGGATCTTGCCTGTGAGTTTGAGAACTTAAGAAATGCCTATGGTACAATGTTTATGGAAGAAAGTGGTATGCGAGGAAGAGATATGCATTAAAAAGTGGTGGTGGGAATGTAAATTGGCACGAGTTTTTTTTCTAGAAGACAATTTGTCAATTTGTTCTCAAAGCCTTCAATTTCTGCAGGCCTTTGAGCGTAGAAATTTCTCCTCAAGAAATAATCATGAATATTCACAAAGATTTAGGTAATAAGATGTTAACTATAGAGTTATAATATTTTAAAATGGACTCAATCTAAATGTCTGAAGTTAGGGATTGCTTAAATAAAATCACACATTTAATGCAGCTGTAAGAATGATAATGTAGAAAAAGGTTTATAATATTTTATTAAGTATGAAAAGTAGGCTAGAAAGCATGCATATTATGATGTTATTTGAATAGCTATACATACTAAATTCTTAGATATTCTACTTAATTCTTAGACATATACATATGTCTACATCAGTAGATATAATGTTGTATAAATAATGATACTCTTTTTAAGTTATATATAAGTATGTATACTATATATAGCTTTCTTTTTCGAAGTGTTAAGAATGAGTATTTCTGAAGAGTAGGTTTTTACAAGTACTGTTTTGTATGTTTTCATTTTCTACAATAGACACACTTTACTTCGGCAATAAATAAAACAGTTATTAAATGGAAAACTGAGAGACTCAACTGATTACTTAATGCAAACAATAGAGAGTTCATGAAGATTCTCAGACACAAACTAAGCCGTTTTCTCATCCAATAGTAATAACAAGTTGAAAATATGAAATGAAAAATTATTCCATTCACTATAGCAAAACCAAAACAAAGCATAAATCACTCACAAAACTGAAAACACAATGACTAATTCATGCAAGAAATACCTGAGATCTGTTTAGAAGCAAACATTGAAGCACATCAAAGAAAATCGAAACAAAATAAATTGTGGCATTTCTGCTTAGATGACTAAATGTTGTGAAGATTTCAATTCTCCCCCAAATTAGTTTATAAATTTTATGTAATTCCAATAAAATTTCTGATTAGAAGAACTGGAAGTTGACTCTAAATATTATCTAGGAGAATAGATACATGAAATTAGGCAATTTTTATAAAACAAGAAAAATGAGAGAAGACTTTTCCTATTGGCTTTTAAAAGGTATTACAAACTGATAATTATGATTGTAGAAATATCAAATAGATTAATGAATAAAATAAAATGTGAAATAGAATAAAATAGGTTAATCAGAACTAAGATGTGTATATGAGGATCTAGTATGTGGTAAAGATTATACTTGTCATTATTGAAGAAAGGCTAGACTGTGCCATAAACAGTGTTGGAATATTAGTTTTCCATTTGGAGTGGGGGGAGTGGATTTACACCTCTTGCCACATTCACAGAAAAACATTTCAAATGTATTAAAGATGCACACACATTTTTAAGAATTATAAAAGTTGCAAAAGAACCTGAAGAATAATAATTCCATAATCTTGAGAAAGAGAAAGGCCTTTTTCAAAAAGAGATAAACTTCAGAATCCATTAAAAAAAAAACACTAACAATTTTATCTGTATAAGTATTTAAATCATTGGAATGGGAAACACACACTAGAAACAGATGATAAACTAGGGGGGAAAAATGCAACTTGTATGACAAGCAATCAATTTAAGGGCTTTACTATTTAAAAAGTGCTGATTTAAGATAAGAAAAAGGCCATCATTTCAATAGAAAAATTGGAAATATATAAGCAAGCTTTATACAGAAGATGAAATACAAATAGCCACTAGACATACAAAAAAAAAGATCAGCCTCACTAATAATCAGTTTAAAATTAGAAAAAAAATATTATTTTCGCTCATCACTATAAAAAATTTAAAAAGGAATCATAATATTAAATGCATTGAGGATGTGGAGAAATATTTTTGATCCAGTAATTTCATTTCAGGGAATTTTGCCTGTGGAAATAGTTGCAAAATGGCCCAACAGATGCTGAATACTATGCAGTTGGTTGCAAGAGGAGGCAGACCTATACACTGACAGAGGGAAAGTCCCAGAACAATGTATCTTTGTGACCCCAAAATCTTTGAGAAGCACGCATAACTATTTATATATTGAAGAGAATTTTTACAGCAGACTCTCAATGGTGGTACGATGGCAGAGGCACCCTCTCTGACTTTTTCCTCTTCTGTCATATTTACATTTTTTAGGATCATGTGTGACTTTTATAATAAGAAAAAAACAATGCGTATGTGATAGATGTGCCCAGAGAAGTGAGGTGACTTGCCCAAGGTTGACAGCACATGAGGACCAGAGGCTCTAGGTCTCCTGATGCACAGGGACCCGCTGCCCCCCAGAAGTCCCTTCTTCCTTCATCCCTGGGAGCCCACGGACCCAGGCAGAGCCTCTTCCCCAAAGGAGCCCATAAGCACTCTGAAAAGGCCACTTCCTGCCACCTGTTGGGTTGTGACCACCCTATCCCCGGGCACTCTTGGCTGGGAGGGGCCCGTATACAAGGCACTGGTTTAATAGGTTTCAGGGCGGGGCCTGAACTTGCAGTAGTGATGGGGCCTCCCCAGCCCCATCTCCAGGGGCTGCTCGCCAGTGCCAGTGCCAGCTTGCCCACTTGCCTCCTAAGGGAAACTTTGGGAGGGAATCTGTGGGCTCTGGAAGGACCTCTCCAGCCCACGAGTGGGCAGTGAGCCAGCACTTCCTTCCTGCGCCCCCATGACTGCCCACAGCAGCTGCGGGAGGCGAAGGGTATTTCCCGTGGGGTGGGGGTGGTAGACGGAGGCGAGCAGGAAGATGCGCGGCTTCTAAGTGTCCAGTACCAGCATGTGCTTTAAAGTGCTTTATACTTTACTTGTCCACCTATGGCCTCATTTTGCTCTCCAGAGTCATCCTCTGAAGGAAGCGGAACCAGTGCGATTATTATTCCCATTTTACAGAAGAAATAACTGAGGCTCAGGAAGTTGAGCCATTGACCTGGTCACACAGCTAGGAGGTGTGGAGCGAGAAGGAGAGGTTGGGTCAGGCTGGCACTAATTTTCTTCTCCTGCTACACTCTCTCTTCTCTTCTGGGAAAACACCCACCCAGCCTCAGCCCCCAGAAGGAAGTTCCCCTTGCTGGAAATTGGCCTTGACCAAGGACACTGTAGAGTTTTCTGCATAGCCTACGATGACTTCTGACCCCTAGCTCCTGACTTGGTGTCTAGCATGCCTGGGCCTTCTCCAGCAGTTTTTGCTCCTTGGCAGCTAAGATGGGTTGGGCAATTCTCTGGTGGGCTCCAAGGAAAAGCACAGATCTGAGCCTCCTTGAAGAGTGTGGTCCTGCTCAAGACAGGCTTATAACCATTAAAGCTTTGCTCTGCAAGCCCTATATTTGATTGAGTCACACGTGTGCTCCCACAACCTAGCCAAGGGCCTGGCATACAGCAGGTGCTCAATAAAAGTTTTCTTGAGTCAGTGGATTGGCTATGAGGACCTAGATCTGATCTCCAGTCCTAGAGCCCACCATGACTTCAGGCTGTCCCTGTCCCGAGCCTGACCTGAAGCCACCCAGCCTGGCTAGGGGCTCTCTAGCCTTATTTTCAGAACAACGGCTGGAGGAACAGAGGGCAGCATTATCCAAGAGATTTAGAGCCAGAGGGGGAAGTGAAGTGGGATCTCTATACTTCTGTTTTCAGTCCACCTTTTTAGCAGTTTCACCAGCTTCAACATCCCCAAGACTTTGACTCTGCCATGGCTCCTAAGACCATGGACAGTGCTAGTCTGCTTCTCTGTCCCAGCACATGGCAGGTGCAGGCCAACGCATGTGTTCTCCTCTTGTAACAATTTGCCACAATAGAAATCAGAAGTTTAGGATTGGTGATGATGTGATAGGCCCTACAGTCCCTCCACTGGAGACCCAGAAGCAGCAAAGACTTGCCCAAGGTCACAGAGCAAGACAATGGAAGAGGTTCGGTCAGGGTAAGCTGGTTTTCAGCAGTCAGCCAAAGCTAAGGCCAGCTCGCTTGCCTCGGTTGGGGAGCCAGGGGGACCCTATTGGGAGGCAGCCATCGCATACAAGAACCCCCACATTGGCCCCAGCCAAAGCTCAATTACTGCTGGGAGAGGCATGATACTCTCATAATGAAGTCATTCATACCTATCACAAAGATCCTGAGGCTACTTAACTATGAAATAATTACATGTGCCTCAGAACCGGGAGATCAAGGATTTCTTTCCAACATCCCATGATGCTCTTAAAAAAGGTTTCACTATAAACTGCAGGTGGGTGGGGAGAGGCAAGATTTCTGAGCCAGGACACTGTGTTTTAATTCCACCTTTTAAGTTTTGGCATCATCTCATGTATATGCATATATCTCTCTACAGACATTAAAACAGCATTAAAGGAGATTAAAAGAGTAACAATTGTCATCCATACTTATATTACTATAACTCAATTGTACCCACATACGTGTGTCTCCTTGTTTAATTACACAAGCAATATATAAATGCACTCAATGTCAGAAATTAACATTGTCGTCAGTAAAAGTATGAGGTCCACACCATCCCCTATCAGTTCTCCTCTCCTCCCCTGAAGTAGCACAAATGTCAGTTGTGTGTCTTCCCAGAACTTTTCTCTGCGTTTACATCTACATATTCTCATGTAATTATATATTAGTGTGTGAATAAAACATACAAATGGGTAGTTGTTTATTTTAAACATTAATGGGATCATATTATATATTGTTCTGGAACTTGCTTTTCTCCCCTTCTTGTAACAGGTTTTAAAGATACTACCTACAGATAGCTACTTCCATTTTTTAATAGCTACACAGTTTTCTATAGTATGGAAGCATCATAATTTTTTTTACCTGTTTCCCGTTAAGGACTACCTAGATTGTTTCTAATTTTTCAGTATTCCGAACATGTGGCTGAGGAGTCTTTCTATTCATGTCAGCAGACTGTCTGTCCTACTAGGGGATGTTGGCTCCATGAGGGGAGAGATTTTGTCTGTTCTCTTCACTGCTTTGTGCCAGCACAGTGCCTGCTCAGCATAAGTGCCCAATAACTATTTGTCGAATGACTAATTGACCAGCAAGGGGAGAAAGTAACTGAAAGTTATTTAATGATTAATGCTGATCTAATAATGCCTGCACTTTACGAAGGCATTTTAATACCCTAATCGCATTCTGCCCTCAGAGCAATCATGTGACGTCGTTAGATCCTGCATCGTTATTTCCTCCGATTTAGCGATGAGAACAGCATCGAGAGGAAATAACAGGAGATGTTATGTCTGGGCACATTAAATAATAGTTATCTAGTTTCCCAACTAGTCCTTGAAAGCAAGCACCGTAATTCACTAAATCTTTAACCCTGTTAATTGCAGGTCAATTGCAAATTTCCTTACAGATGGTAAATGCACAATACTGGTTGAATGCATACATGATCCCTAAATATTGGGTTGTCAGATAAGTCATGATGCATTTTTGCAACGAAACACATAGAAAAAATACGTCATGACTTTTCCGACAACCCAATACTCTCAATATGTGACTTCAAGCGGTCCTATACTTCTGAGGGCACAGGGCTTCCTAACCCACTCTGCTTTTGACACAGCACCCAAGCTGTTGTGAGCCAGCCTCACCATCGGGTGACTGGTGTGGGGAATGGCCTCTCCTTTCCTCTCCAGTGTTGGGACTTAGCTTCTTCCTCTCTGGCTACTGGATCAAAGCCACCTCTGACAATCCTTCTCCTGGGTTTACATACCTCCTAAATGTTCTTTCTTTTTCTCTTTGGAATTGCAAATCTGGCCCACCTCAGCGCCCTTCAAATAATTTGAAAGTCAAAAACAACCAACCAACCAACTCCAAGTGACTGAGAAGTCAAATTGTACTGCTCTAAGAGCCTTGAGGAGGGAAGGCAGACATTTTGAAGTAGATTTGGATCTGCAGCCATTGCACTTCAAAGCGCCCCATCACCCTTAGGTCTTCATTTCATTCCCTATCCCATCAGCTCTCCTTGCTTCAGAATGTTTTCCCTTGTGAACTAATGGTCATTCTAGTTTTCTGTTTTGTTGAATTGTGACAACCTGTCTCACAACACCGATAAGATGTTATTGCACTTCTTTATTTTCAAGGTAGTCTTCCTCTACTAGACAGTGAGTGAGCTGTTT
>NW_017731424.1:662315-687315 GCF_001890085.2 Hipposideros armiger
GGGGGGGGTTAAAGAGGGGAGAGAAAGGAAGGTTTAGATTTCCTCCCATTTTTTCCATGTCAGGCAACCACTATAATGCAATACATTTATGTTCCTACTAACCTTAAAATTGTGTATCTTATGAGTAGGGATTTAATAGATTTTTGGGAGGGGAAATCTGGAACTTGGTTTCTGTGAGGTACAACATTCTGAGTCCTAGATGGTGATTAAGGAAGAAACATTTGGAACATAATTTATTTGGAAGTTCAGGCCTTCGATCTTCCTTCCTGACTCAAGCACAGATCCTTGTTAGGCTCTAAGGAAGCCCCACCCCTATCGGATACAGTGCCTCACTATGAACCGAGAGGAGTAACAGAGTCAAAGAAGTGAGACCAGTAGATGTCGGGCTTGGCAGGATCTTAAGATTGCATTATCTTTTTAGGGATCCAGCTGTCTTAAATTTAACTGCAGATCTGCAAAGGGGGGGGTGCTGGGAGAGGCTGGTGCATGAGGTGGGGTATGGGGTGGGCAGAGTGGGGGGTGGGAGGTAACCCTCTCTGTAACTTTCTTGGCATTGCATGTGACTTTCTTCTTTTCTCCTTCTCCTTCTTCTTCTCCTTCTCCTTCTCCTTTCTTCTTCTTCTTCCTCCTCTTCTTTTTTCTCTCAATCCCTTTCTCCTTCTCCTCCACCTCCCCAGTTTGGTCTTTTGCTATAATATTTGTCCAAGATTCTTTCCTTTTTTTCTTTGTCTTTTTTGAGGTATAAAAACTTACAGTAGAATACATAGATCTTAAGTTCAATTGAGTTTTGGCAATTGTATACATTTGTGTTACCATCACCCAAACCAAGATATAGAGCATTTCTAGCACCCCAAAGTTCTCTTGTGCCTCTTTCCAGTCAGCCCTTTCCCAGGGGCAACCATGGTTCTGAATTCTGTATTCAGTTACAAACTTCATATAAGCAGAATCACATAAGTGTGTTTCTTTCCTTTCTTTATTTACTAGAACAATAACAAAAATGTGTAGACATACTGTAGTTTTTTTCCCTTTCCAAGGTATCAAAAGTTAACATCCCCAAATGTGTGACAGTGGTAACCTCTGGCTAGTGGAAGTTTAAGTGTTTGTTACTTTGTTCTTTACACATTCTGATCTAATATAAAATATACATATCATTTTATAAGAATGAGAAAAAAATAAAGCTTTTTCATGGGATGAGGGAACATGGTTCTTGTGGAGAGTAAGGTTCAGAATGAATGTGGGATGGAGCGCTGGCTGTCTGAAGGCTGAGAACACCCTTCCCTGTTAGTGGCAAGGGACTTCGTACGTCTCTCAAAGTCAAAGACCCCTCAAGCCATTTCCTGTCTGGATTATTGATTATCCCTTTGGATATGGAACCATTTGACCAAAGGATTCCTCCAACCTCAAACTCTTCCTTTTGGATCTTAGCAATGAGGAAACACTGTCCAAAGGAAGGGTGAAAAATTATATTAAAATAATGAAAAAAATATATACACATATATAGTTTTAAACTCTTGATCACACATTTTAGTGAGGTGCATAAGACAAATGCTTATACTGCAAAATATACAATTGCAGATAAAATCTATACACTATGTTCTCTGAATACCATGTGAACACAGATAAGGGGCAACTCCATGTTCTGTTTCCTCGATGGCCCTACGACACTGATGGGTGCTACATAGAGAAAGAATGAGCGTAAGGGAGGCATACATGAAGAGAAAGTTTTGAATCCTGAAATAATATCTGCAGGAACACTTAAAACAAAGAGAAAACAACCTAGCAATTTCACAACAGAATGCAAGGCCTAACTTCGTTGGTTAAATGGTCCCATATGTGGTGTCTGCAGAGCCCAGAGGCTTAGAATGGGCCTGCCCGAGGCTGTTGCCAGGGCTCTGGGTGAGCTGGCTGGGCAGTGAAAAGTTGTTCAACCTCACTGAGCCCATTTCTGCCTCTCTAAACTGGGGTGATAATGGCAGTAGCCACCTCAGTGGGTTGGTGGGAGACGTGACTACAGTAAGGTGTGAGCAAGATCTTTGTAAACCATATAGGCTACCTGTGCACCAACTGTTTATTATCACTTCCGGACCTGGAAAAGAATGTGAGATCCAGGCTCTGTATCCTATGGTTGTTGACTTTTTGGGGGACTTAACAGTAAAGTGTTATCTCTTTCCTCTCCCTCTGGGCCTCGATTTCCTCACTGGGGCAAAGGAGGTATTTAGATAGAAAATAAAAGATTGGGGGGCGGGGGTTGTTGGAGACAGGCAGACTTGATTTGGAATTCAAACTCTCATATTTACCAGCTGTGTGTGACCTTGGGTGAACCCCTTAACATTTCAGAGCCTCGGTTTTCTCATCTGGAAAGTGGAAATAGAAGTACTTCAATGGATTGCTGGGAGGACTGGGTGAGGCAGATCCTTGAATAGATGCTTAGCACAGTGCCTGGGACAGGTGCCATCAGCGCATCTTTCGTGAAAGACGCCCTAGCAGCAAATGAGCAATGAAATAGAACCTATCTTGTTCCCAGGACACCTGAGCAGTTGCCCCGTAAACCAGGATTGTGGGGGCTCAGAGCAGGGACAGAAATATGGAACTCTGATGCTTGTACAATTAGAATATAGTTTTCCACCGGATGGGGCATGGGCAAGATGGATCACCTGGATGGGGAAAATTCTACAGACAGGCCAGATGTGCCAAAGCCCATCTGGGGAAGATGCACGTCCACATGGTTGGCACTGTGATCCACTCTTGATCTGGCGAGCTTGGCATCCTGTGTGTGTTCAGACGCCTCCCCATGCAGCCAGGCCAGGAAACCGCAGCCACTGAGGAGGAGGAGGAGGAGGAGGAGGAGGAGGAGGATTTTGTCAGAAGGAGGAGGAGGCGGAGGCGGAGGAGGTTGGTTTATATTTAGCTACGTGAGGACCGGTCTCCCATGTCCCCAACCCCCGCTGATCTTAGCAGATAGCCTGGGCGTCCCATCACAGGACAGGGCACGGAGGACACAGCCAACACTCTTCTTCAAAGTCCACAAAAACCTGTCCCCATAGGCTGAGGATTAGATGAGAGCAGAGGCTGGCTGGGGGTCTCTCTGAGCCCGGGGTTTTGCTGGAAGTGGGGAGCACAAGTGTCTTGGTCAGGTTTTAGCCAAGTTTCAATGTTTTGTTCCACAGACGTTCCCCAGGTAGCCATGGGGGAGAGAGGGGGTGCTTTAAGGAAATAAACGGCCCACCGCACCCTGGCGGTTTCCGCCCCCTCTTCCTCCTTCGCTAGGTCTCCTTCGCGTCCCCAAACCCCAATTTCCCTTCCTGACTCCGAGGCCTTGGAAGCAGCCGCCTCCTGTTTATCTGGCTGTAAACTGAGGTCGTTCCTCATTTCTAATGCTTTAGTGGGCCATACCTGATTTGGATTTTTTTTTCCCCTTTTCCTTTTCCCTCCATAAGCTGGATCTGTGGCGTGGTTCTTGCCTTTTAAAGCGGCGATAAGGTGCGGACCTCTGAAATCCCGACTTTATTTTCCTCAGCACCCCCCTCCCCCTTACCCCTCCCCTCCCGAGGGAGCGCCTGACTGCATCCTTACTTTAGCTCCTAATCGATATTAGGGGCCGACTGTAATTGGGACCTCCTGGTCGCAAGCGCGCCAAGCCCCGCACAGCTTTTCCCAGCGCGGGGTCGGGAGGGCGGGCGGCGGCGACAAGCTGGAGCGGGGACGCGAGTCAGCCAGGAGCGCTACTGCGGCGGCCGGAGCTTGTCAGTGAGTCGCCTGGAGCCCAGAACCCAGGGTGAAAGGCCTCCGCTGCTCGCCCAGACGCCTCAGCTGAGCATATGCTGCACTCCCCAAATTCATTTTTAATTCATGACATCAGTTTAGGGACCGTAGGAGGCTCTAAACAGCCTCTCTCGAAACCAAAACAACCAGCACAACGCAAGCGAGGAGAGGCGGAGGCCGCCGGGTCCGGAACGTTGTCTCCTCTGTCCCTAGGGAACGGGCATTTGGAAAACCACTTTCCAGAGGGGACCTGCTGTCCCTGACGACGGAGTTACTCCCGCCCCGCCTTTCTCTGATGCCGAAATTGGACCCCAGGGTATTTGTTATAAAGACATTGCCCGATGTCAAAGTGGTTTCGATTAGGACTTTATAACGTTGCATGAAAACGATCAAATATGTACTTGCAGGGAGATTAAAGGCACCCCCAAATATTTTTACACACATATAAAAAAGAAATATATGAACGTGTGCATATATATCCGGAACTAGAAGCGACACACAATATAATATACAACGTACAATAAAATATAAGATACGTTAAGTAATAGAATAATAATGTCACATAGGAACTAGACGTTCAATACGTTAAATAGTATGTAACATGAAACCGTATAAGAATACATATTATATGTTAAATAATATACAATACAAACGGATCATTATACATATATTATGTATTATAGATCACATATAGTAAACAGAATGTCCTTCTTTGATCACATATAGTAAACAGAATGTCCGAGGTGCTGGAGCTGGGTACCACTGAGCCCCAGCTCAGTACAGGGCCCTGGGCAGGGAGGAGAGCGCACAACGGTTCCCCGATACTGCTGAGGCGAGCCCCGTCCTTGACCCGTCCCAGGTCCCCACACGCCCACGTGTCTTGGGATGGATGTAAAGATTCCAAACGACCAGCTCCTTATTGGAGTAACGGAGTTAACAGATGATCTGTTATAGAGGTCAGACTCCAATGAGAAGAGGGGCACAAATTTGGTAAATGAGACCCGAGGGCATCCTTCCCCACGTTCACTGCAAGCCCCCAGCATTTGACGTTTGGTCCCGGGAGTTTAAACTGAAGTGTTCTGTCTCAGACACGTAAGACAACTTAAAGTGCCATTTTCCAACTTAAGCATTTAGAGGCAATTTGGAAATTGAAACGAATCTTTATATGCAAGACTTGAAGGTTGCAGAGGCCCCTTCAAGCTGCGGTTAGAAAGGCAGTTAAGAAACCCACGGATGGGCGGCAAGGAGACGATTCAAAGCAAAATAAAATGCACAGTCAGAAATTTGATATTAACCGCGCACTCGCAAGTAATGCAGCTTAATGATAATTGCTGCGTGCGTTTACTGTTCTCATGCTGGGAAATAGGAAAAATACTTTGACAGATAAGTTACCCTAACGAGTTTACATCATTTAAAAAGGGAAAATATCTCAGTGGCCGACGTTAACTTACTGGCAAACTAAAACAGTGTGCACGAGGATTCCTTTTTCTCCAGAGTTACCTAGAAAGGGAACCTCAAATCAGTTATCTGGAAGATTGGGGTACGTGTTAAATGAGGGCTGTTTTCTACGGGACAGCGCAGCGCCCCTCCTCAGAGCGGCCCCCGGGCCCCAGACCCACTCTGACTCCTAGTTTCCGCAGGAGAGGCCCGGCGCACGCCCCGGGGAGCGCCTGGCTGACGGGGCCGGGCTGTCCGCGGCTCTAAGGCGCGCCGGGGCGCGAGCAGCTTTTATTTGCAGCCTCTTTAACTCTCCATTTCTGGTTCTCTTCCCTTCGCGCGCCCTGCCACGGAGTGTTAGACAAGCCCTGTCGTCTGTGGGCTCTCACCTCAGAGTCAATATTATCTCAAATGGGCACAATAGACTGTAATGAAAAGCTAATATTGAACCAATGAGGTCCCTGCCCGCGCCGCCGCGGTGCCACCCTTTGTTGTACAGCTGGAGCGAGCCGCTGGCGGCCGGCTAAGCGGAGGGCGTCTGAGGTAGGGCCTCTCCGGGTCCCTGCCAGGGGTGGGGGCGGACCCAGCGCAGAGGCTTCGGAGGCCCAGCCAGGCTTCGATCGCCTGCAGGCTCCTGGAGGTCCCTTTGGGCCCCACTCCTGGCCTCTCCTCCACCCACCAGGCGCTGGCGGCAAAGCTGGGGGTTCCGCGGAGCCGTAGCGGAAGCGGGGCGCACGGTGTGTCCCGGTGACCAGGTGCAAATAAAGGAGTGGGGCCCGGTGTGTCCCACCTCGGGCGCTAAGGCCCGGAATGTGAGTTTGGCAAGGGGAGGGGGCAGCTGTAGGCCCGGAACGGTAGGACTCCTTCCTGCTTGCCCTGGGGGGCAGCCCAGCCGCCGTGCGGTTCCCTGTAATTAAAGGCCTCCAGGGTCGCTGCTGGCGTGCGGCTGCTCGGGGTGGGGGTCTTTGCGGGAGGGGGTGGTCTGTGGACCTCTTCAGAAGCTCTCAGTCCCTGTCCAATCTTCTGTCCCCCTAGCACCACGCAGGCTGGGCAGAGCTGGGGAGGCAGAAGTCGCTGGACGAGGGGCTTTTGCTTCGCCGTGCTGGCTGCGAGGGGAGCTCAGACTGTGCTCGGGTTTTTCCGTCCGCGCGTGCAGGCACTGCTGCTCTGTGAGCACCACCGGAGGGTTCAGGGACGCTGTGAGTCGCTCACAAGAGCAATGCGAAGGTGCGGAGCGCACGGAGTCTCGGCCTCGGAGCGCCGGGCCACCCAGCGCTGCTCTGTCTACTTTTGAGTTCACTGGCCTCAGAGAGGCTGCCAACGGTCCTCCAGTCCTATGGCTGGGGCTTGAATCCTCAAGAGGCGACCGGGGAAGAAGAAAGGGCGTGGAGAAAGGCTTGATCCCGAAAAAGTGTCCTTGAGGACAATGGTGGGCAAGTGGGCTCTAAGCAAATAACGGAGTTATGTAGTAGGACCACCTGCACGAGCCTCGCCACGTGGGACGGTTTGGGTGCCCCCAGTCCTCCTGCCGGAGCTCTTTGCAGTTTTTTCTCATTGGCTTGAATGCTGGAGTCTGGCAACACTGGGGTAGGGTGGGGGTAGAGGGGGGGCAGGGCTGTTCCTGGGCTCCTAGTGCAGTGACCACTGCGCAAAGGGCTAGGAGGTGAGAGTGCTTTGTGTAACCTCTCTGAGCCTCAGTTTTCTCATCTGGAAATTGGGTATTGTCACCCCTTCCATGCTAGATTATGCGGTTTACTGTGATCACGGGTATGAGCAAACATGCTTTTAAATGCTAAAACTCATACAGATGAGGGGAGTTGTTCTTTTAAGTCTCCCCCTCCCCAGTTTTCATGGAGAGCTGTGGGGTCCAAGAGAAAAAGCCTCCAGTTTCCTTCTTTCCTCACATGGCCATTGTTCCCTTTCTAAGTCCCAGCCCAGCCCCCAGAGTCCAGAATGTGGGGAGGCACTAAAAGAAGTGACAATTTCCTGAGAGAGGGGCTAGTGGGATGCCAGCATTTCAGAAGCCACCTCTAGATTCCAAGGCGGGTTACCACTTACAACCCCAAGAAGCTCCTTAAAGTACTGGAACCCAAGTTACAAAGCCGGGGACTGGTAGCAAGAGCAGTTTAAAACGGAAAGATACTGGAAAAGACCGCAGAGGGTGGGAAGATGCGTCCCATGCTAGTCCTGGGGCCCGCGGGAGGCCACTTTGCCTGGCCTCCAGGAGCATCTGGCAGCAGTGGGTGTTCTTGTGGTCCATTGAAACCACAGCTTTTGGGGCTGTTGGAAGAGAAAGTGACAACCCCACCCACGCACTGGAGGGAGGAGAGTACAGGGGAGACAGTGCTGTCTCCACCCCTTTGGGGCAGTCGCCTGAACAAGAGCACCCAAGTTCCCTAATTCCTGCATCCCTGGCTGTGTCCATCGATCTGTCCCTCGTCTATCCTTGTTTGGCCTTAGACTTTCACCGGAGGGAAAAAAAGAGACCAGAACCTCCTTTGAATCTGTTTCCTTTCTTTCGATAGTGAATCAGGACTGCCTGTTTTGAGGGACTGATGAATTCCAACGTGATGAAGGAGGTAAAGCTGGATGGTCAGGTCCTGCGTGTGGCTCCTGGCGTCAGCGCAGAGTTCTGGCTCTGAAACTTTGGATTCAAAACAGATAGATCTCAGGAAACCCAGACACTCAGAGGTGCCTGCTAACAACGTTAGGAGGACAGGGCCTGTTGATGGCAGCTGGGGCAGCAGAGGCAGGAACCAGGGTATAAACTCTCCTGGGAGGGCTCGGGCTCCCAGGTGGGCGCTTTAAAAAATTATGCGGTGGACGTCACACTGGTTTCCAGCGAACCCCGCGCGAATTCCACGGCCTCACCTCAACCGAAGGAGCCACGCTGCCCAGGGCCAGACTGGATCCGCGCGCTCCGGGAGGAAGCTCCAGGTCACCCGGGTGGCGTTGCTGCGGCCCAAGCGGGCGGGTGATCAATCGCCACTTGCCCTAACCCAAGGCCCTTTTCTGGGGTGTCCTCGGCCGGCCACGAGGGGGCGCGAAGCTGGGAGAGCCGCACCCCGCGACCCCAGCTCTTCCAACTCTATTCCAGGTGGGGTCAGGGGATGTCATCATGCCATTCTCTGAGCCCCCGTGGTCGGGCCGCGGGATCTGGGCCCTCAGGCGTGAAGGTGTGGCCGCATGTGCGCGGTAGCTGACCATCGCACTGACACCGTGAATCACAGCCGCCTCGTCCCTTTTAGAGTAGAACCCATCCTCACTTCCTCGCACCCTTTGGAAGGAAGCCCGACTCCTAGTGGAGCTGGAATTCTAGCGTGTATGCTGGACTCTGCAGCGGAGGGCTGGAGCTGATGGAGGGAAGGAGGACGCATTTCCAAGTGGTCCTTTCTCATCTGTGGTCAGTAGGCCTCCTTAGGCTTCCTATCCTGGCTCAGACTGAGGTCGCGCCAAGGCCTTGGCAGTGGGGCACAACCCCAGCACTCCCCCCGCGCACCCGACTCAGGAGCTCGCAGCGGTATTCCGCCCGCGCTCGACCCTCGCCACTAGGCGCCGCTGCGCGCACGCGGATCCGGGCCCCTGGCCGCAGCGCCAGCCCAGCGAGCGGCCTCTAGGGAAGAGGCCAGAAAGGGATTTTCCATAATAATGTTTTTTAAAGTAGTAACTCCTCTTTTCGTTTTCCCACCGCCGCCCTGCGTTTTTGGAGAGGACAGGTGACTGGGAATCACCACAGTGGGTGGAAGGAATTCTTAACCGCCCCAGGCCTCCCCATCCTGGGACAGCTTTCACATGCCTTGGGCCAGAGAAAGGGATCACCACTCGCGGGCGTCGGCGCTTCCCGCTGCCTGGCGGGCTCACAGTACCGGCTCATCCGGAGGGTCTTTACTGCGGGGGGCTGGATGTGGCAGAGTGCGCTGGATAGGATGGACCGCACCAGGCTATGGCCTAATAATAATACCTGATGAATGGTAACTATGCCAAGCATTAGCTAGCTTACTTACTCCTCTCAACAACTGTTAAAATACTGATTGATATTTCCTTTTCACAGGTGAGAAAACCGAGGCTCAAGAAGGTGAAGGTTACCCAGGTAGTGACCCCTGGCAACACCTGATCACACACCCACCCCAGTTACCACACAGGCCAAGCAGGAGCCGGATGAGGGAGAATCCACTCACTGCTGTTGGTTCCTCCAAAGGCAGGGAGGGGGCTTGGGGGGAGAGCTCAAAGCAGAAGCTTTGGGGCGATCCCCAGCAATCTCTTCCCTTTGATATCTCCCACCACCCAGAAATCCAGGCCTTTGTCACCCCAACACCTCCCTGGTGAAGTCCTGGCTTTTGAGGGAGCATAAAGGAGCTCATGGCAGGAGTGTGAGACCAGCAATAGCCTTTGTTTGTACAACTTTATTGTTCAGTCTTGAAGCCCAGAAACAAGCCCTGGAGTGGGTAGATAATAATAATAACAGCAACATGAAGAACAAGAGCTAACTTTTATTGCAGCTCATTATGTACTAGACACTGCCTAACCATTTTGTTTGCCTTATCTCATTGGACGGCTAAGATACTATTCTTTATTCCATTTCATAGAAGTGATAACAGGCACAGAGAGGTTAAGTAACTTGCCCAAGGTCACCCAGGCTTGACTTTTTTTGGTGTGTGTGTGTGTGTGTGGGGGGGAGTTAATAAGGTATAACTTACAGTAAAATTCACCCTTTGTACTGTACAGTTCTATGAGTTTTGAAAAACGTGTACAGGCATGTAATTACCACTACCATCAGAAAGTAGAGGCATTCTCTAACTCCCCTGAAAGGGCCCTACCCCTACCTTCCACTGCCTTACAGGCAGCATTGGCCATATTTTTGCAGATGACAAAATGGAGGTCGGGAGAGGTTGCCGCATTGCCTCAGATCACTCAGCCAGTGTCAGATCCGAGATTAGAACCTTCATCATGTGTCTGCTAGTCTGGCTTCCTGCAGAGTATAGATTCCTGAATCTACAAAGGCTGACCCGCAGCAGCACGGGGCGTGGGGAAAGGGACCCCCTTGCTCTAAGATGGAGCCTCAGAAATCCCCCACTTTCACTGAACGCTGCCTGTACAAACACCCACCCTTCTAGGACAGCTAAGGAACAAAGAGGGGCCAGATTCTGCAAGGCCGAAGCCACTAGTAAAGTGAATGCAGCTGCCCAGTCCAAGGACCTGGGGCTAGAGGTGGCTGAGGGTCCGAGTCCAGACCAGCGTGCGCGGCGCCCTGGCGTGCCTCCACCCACCAGCCTGGTTAATGAGTTACACTCCGAGTTAATTCTCCCGGCTCATAGTAGCCTAGTGGCACGAAACTTCCCGAGGTCCTCAGGTCTGGACGCATGAATTAGCATAGATTACTCAGCTTCTGGAGCTTCCAAAGGGTCCCTGACTCACTGGAAACCTGTTTCTCCTATTGGGGGACCCAAGTGAAGCTTGAGGCCAGCATTGCAGGAGGTGGAGGCATGCCCTGCTCTCACCAGGAGGGCGAGCATGGGAGCCCACAACTCCTTCACTCTTGCCCACCTGCCAGGTCTCTGGGACAAACCTGACCCTCTCAGGGCAGTTTTCATGAAGCAGGTGGCCTGCAGAGGATGTGGCACTAAGAAACCCAGTGGGGAGCGTCCTGGGCCCTCTGCCCTAGCAGTTCCCTGCCCCTGGAGGGAGGCCGAGGGGTCTGGGCTCCAAGGCGTCGCTCATTTCCTTGGGACACTACTCAGACACATTCTGGCCAAAGAGGAGAAAGGGTGTAAGGGGGTGCTGACAATACCTTAGAGCTCAGCCTGAGAGTTTTAGAAGAGGGGAAACACCCTTAAATACCACACACTGTAGAGACACTGACTGGATCCCCTTTGCACTCAAGGTCATCTACTCTCATACCCTCAGCCAAGATCTCTAAGACTAACTGCAATAAATGGTCACTGCCTGCCCTGCAGCCAGGGTGGGGCTTTTAGTGACCCCAGCTTTCCCCCTGGAGCCTAAGGTCCAGTTTGGTGGGCCTGGCCTTAGGGCCAGCCTGACCCTCCGTACCTCCTGGAGAGCCTTCCTCTGAGAAGGGGCCCTTCTCCCTGTCCAGGATCCTGGATCTCTACAGCCTGCCTAAATTGGGTGTTTCTTTCTGGCTTTGGAAATGTAGGGCTGACCCCTACCTCCACCCCAGGCTCCCTGGTTGGAACAGCCAGATGACTTCCACCTTTGCTGGTGGCTTTAGGATCCCAGTCAGCCTGGGTCTGGTGTGGCATATGTTCCCACAGCCTAATGGAGGGAAGGCTTTCTGAGCAGGAGACAGTATTTTTTGAGGTTGGTGGTGCAGGCCCCAGAGACGTGCATCTTCAAATGCACCCAACCCCAAGAGGCTGGATGAACACCCTGTATCCTTGGGTCTTGGAAAAAGGGTGGGGAGGTAGGGGGTGGGGAGGGTGAGCTGCAAAGCAAGGCCCAGAGAATCCACTAAGGATGAAAACCTAGTTATGACTCCTGCCCAGAGGTCTGCAGCCTGAGGCAGGGGCTGGTTTCTCTGCGTGAGGGCAACGCTGAGGCTCACACATGTCTCATGTGTGAATGTGTGTCGGTGTGTATGACCTGGGAAGGTTGAGTGGGGGCTGGTGGGCAGCACGCATGATCTGTTTGCCCCTCATTAAAGTCAGGCGCCTAGACAATCCCAGAAAGCACACTCCTAACTCCTTTCTTGCCTGGAGAGTTTTCTGAAAGGGGGCTTTAGAACACGCCCCCTCCCCAACACAAACCATGCCTGGAATAAAGAAGTCAAGAAACTGGCATGAACATAAATACACAGCAGGTGAAACCAAAGAGGGTCGCGGAGACCCCAGGGCAGGGAGGGAGGGAGCTGGGGAATCAGACAGCAACACTCCACTGATGAATCTGGTGGCGTGTCAGCCTGGCTTGCAAGACTTTGCTCTTCTTCTCCCTCCCAACCCGTTTTTTCCGGGTCTCACAGCAACCTAGTCACCAAACACAGGCATTTCTTCGTCCTTAAGAGAAATGACATGGGCTTCCAAGTAATAGATTTAAAGGACGCCAGATTTCTTTTTATCATTAATTGTAAACGTGCAAAATACCTGCTGGTACTTCACTTTAGAAGAATGTAATTGGCAAAAAGAAAAAAAAGAGAGGAAAAAAAGAGGCGGCTGATGAATAGATAATAGATCTTTAACCACCAATAAACAGAGAGCAGCGCCAGCAGCCTGGGGGATGTGATCATAATTATGCCGCTGCGAGAGCCAATGGGGACGAGGGAACCCGGTCCTAAAATCATCCCAAAACTGAAGGCGAGCTCGAAAATGCGGACACGGCCTGGAACCGGAGATGCGATCTGCAATCCCTAGTTGCGAGCCCTGGGTTTGCACAGCAACCCGCCCCTGGGACGACAGATGGCAGAATAATAAGACAAATAATAATAATAATAATAATAATAATAACAGCAGCAACAATAACAATGACAACAGTAACAAAATAATAATAACAACGGAGCGATAATAGTAGCACCACCTCAGCCTCTCCCCTGACCTTGGACTCCCGGTCCCAGGTATTACAGAAGGAACTGTTGTTGGAAAGGAGGTGAGTGAGCACTCTCCCAAAGAGATAAAGAGACTCTCCCTGTGGGGCAAGTCGGAAGCTCACCGCCCCAGCAGGGTCGTCGACTCCCTTCTCAACTTGCAAATGAACAAGCCGGGTCAAAGACCGCGGAGGCAGCGACCCTGGGACCTAGAGACCACGCGTGGTTGGAGGACCCTCACCCCCAGGCTCCCTCCTCACCTAGGAAACTGCCCGGAGTTTTGCCGCGGGTGGGGAGTAGTATAACCAAACGGCTCCGTTAGCCCCCGTGCGGAACCAGCCTGTGCCCGCTTACCCTCGCGGTGCTCCGGGGACGATCCCACCTCCCCTGACGCGGGGCCGCGGGGGGCGGCAGCGACCGAGCGCTCGGCGCGAGGAATCTGCACGTCTGTCCGTCCGTCTGTCTTACCGGTTCGAACTCAGCAGGCTCGGGATCCAGGGGGCCACAGCGGAGGCGGCGCCTGCCCGGGACTCCGCAAGGACCGGGGTGCCCCGGAGGGAGTGGTAGTGGTGGTGGAGGAGGCGGTGGCTGAGCGGCAGGAGGTGGGGAAAGAGGAGGAGGAGGAGGAAGAGACGGAGCCAAGGAAGAGGAGGAGGCGAAAGAGGAGGCGGCGAAGCCGCAGCAGGCGCGGCGGGAACGAGTGAGCCGGGAGCGCGGGGCGAGGGCGCGGTGAGGCCGGCTGGTCGGGCGGGCGCAGGAGGCACGGCCGAGGCCGCGGCGCCGACTCCGTTCCACTCTCGGCCGGGATCCAGGCCTCCGGGTTCCCAGGCGCTCGCCTCCCTCTGACGCACTTTAAAGAGTCTCCCCCCTTCCACCTCAGGGCGAGTAATAGCGACCAATCATCAAGCCATTTACCAGGCTTCGGAGGAAGCTGTTTATGTGATCCCCGCACTAATTAGGCTCATGAACTAACAAATCGTTTGCACAACTTGTGAAGAAGCGAACACTTCCATGGATTGTCCTTGGACTTAGGGCGCCCTGCCCGCCTTTTGCAGAGGAGAGAAAACTTTTTTTTGCCTCCCCCAAGAAACTCCCCCCTTCCTCCCTGTCTCTAACTCCGATCCCCCCACGCCACCTCGCCAAAAAAAAAAAATTACCCCAATCCACGCCTGCAAATTCTTCTGGAAGGATTTTTTTCCCCCTCTCTCCAGGTTGGGCGCGTTTGGTGCAAGATTCTCGGGATCCTCGGCGTTGCTTCTCCTCCCCCTCCCCCCTCCTTTCCTTTTTCCTTTCCTTTCTTTCTTCCTTTCCTCCCCCCACCCCCACCCCAAACAAACAAGTCCCCAATTCTCGTCCGTCCTCGCCGCGGGCAGCGGGCGGCGGAGGCAACGCGCCGCGGTCGCCAGGAGCCGGGAGCCGTGCGGGCGCCCGCTCCTCGGCGCAGCATGTTCCAACCGGCGCCCAAGCGCTGCTTCACCATCGAGTCGCTGGTGGCCAAGGACAGTCCCCTGCCCGCCTCGCGCTCTGAGGACCCCATCCGTCCCGCGGCGCTCAGCTACGCCAACTCCAGCCCCATAAACCCGTTCCTCAACGGCTTCCACTCGGCCGCCGCCGCCGCCGCCGCCGGCAGGGGCGTCTATTCCAACCCGGACTTGGTGTTCGCCGAGGCGGTCTCGCACCCGCCCAACCCCGCCGTGCCCGTGCACCCGGTGCCGCCGCCGCACGCCCTGGCCGCCCACCCCCTGCCCTCCTCGCACTCGCCACACCCCCTCTTCGCCTCGCAGCAGCGGGACCCGTCCACCTTCTACCCCTGGCTCATCCACCGCTACCGGTATCTGGGCCACCGCTTCCAAGGTACGTGCCACGTCGCGGGGCTGCAGCGCGCTGCATCCCGCATGCCCTGGGCCTGCTCGGGTGGGCACTTGACAAGGCCTGGGCGGAGGTTCCTCCCGCTGGCCCGCCTGCGCGCCCTGTTCGGAAGCCCGGAGGCAAGGGGCCCGGGCATGGTGTTGGCCCCCGGTCTCCAAGGCTGCGGCCGGTTTGGGGGGCTGGCCTGCGGCCTCTTGACCCTTAAAAAAAAAAGGGCAAGACAGAGAAGTTGTCCTCGAGTGCTTTCGGATCGAGGCAGGCCGGGATATCCTGCTCTGGTTGCCGGCCGCCAAGGAGTCCCGGAGCCCGCGGGGTTCCCAGGCTCTCCGTCTCCTCGGCGATGCCCTCGCCGCGCTGGCTCCGAGGGGCGCGGACGAGGCCCGGCCGCCAGGTTCGCCTTCGATTGCGTTCGACAATGTTCGCCACCCACTCCGCGCCCCTTCAACCTAGACCCGTGACTTTTCCGTCTCCGACATTCTTCGAGCCGCGAGGGGACCCGCGCGCCCGGAGCAAAGTCAGGGTTTTTTGTTTTTTGTTTTCCCCTGTTTTTTTTGGAGGCCCGGGGAGGGGCGGGGACCCGCGCGGGTTGAAACCTCCGGAGCTCTACATTCTCGCCGGAACCGACTCAACTGGGGCGCCGAGCGGCCGCGGCCGGAAGGCAGGTTCGATCTGGTTTTTGGTTTTTGCTTTTTTTTTTTTTTTTTCCTCAAAAGAAATGAACCGAGTCAGGAAACGGGCTGGAGGGGAAGATCTGTTTGGGTGTTTTCCTTTCCTGCGATTTTATATTTGTTTGTTTGTTTTTTCTTTGGGTGGGGGTGGGAGGAAAGTTAAAACTCCAGGGGCGGGGGTAGAGGAGAGTAATTAGTTTAGTGATCGGAGCCGGAAAAAGACCTACCTCTCGCCGAAGCCGATCAATACTCAGCGGCTTGTCCATTCATTAACCCTTTGCGTTCCTGCCGGAACCTAGAATCGAGTAGGTGCCACCCCCTATTTTTAAAAAACACAAAACCGTCGTTCACCCTTATTCCCCTTTTTGACTCCGCTCCCACCTGTACTGTGGTTAGTTTTTCTTTGTTTGGGCTTTTAGTGAATCAATTTCCTACCCTATTGAGTGAACCCGAAACTCTGGGTCTTCGCTCGCAAAGTTTAGGGCTCCCTTTCCTCATTCACTGCCAGCCACGCTCGTGGTCCCCACAACAGGCCCGGAGTGGCGGGGATCTACCGCGGCCGCGGGCAGTCCCATCGGGTGCCAGCAGCTCGCTAAACCCCGAGTTTCGATCCTTTGGCTCGCGTCCCCTAGTTCTCTGGAGCCGGGCAGCGGGGGAGCCGGGTCCTCGCGAGGCAGCTGCGGCAGAAGCCAGGAGCACCCGCCCGCGAGATTTCGGTCCCAGCCGGGCAGCAACTGCACACCCGGCCTCTACACTTTCCCGAAGGGGAAAGACTTAAATACATAATTTAAAAATAAGTCCTTGAGAAAATTTTGGATAGCGGCCCGCCACCTCTCCACCCTGGTGAAAGTTCCTTGAGAGGTTAGAAAGAAGAGAAAGCTGTTTCTTTGGGTTGTGGGTGCCAATCCTCGGGCCGGTCCCTGCTGCCCTCTCCTGTGCTCCGGGCTCCCGGAGCGGAGATAGTGAGGCCCGCCGCGCCAGAGCAGCTGCGAAGCCCGCGGAGGTCCGGAGCCTGCAGACAGGCCCCACCTGGGCAGCTGCGTGGTGGATGTCACACAGGTACAGCCCGGACCGTCCGGGCCGGGAAGCTGGACTAGTGTCCTCTTCGCGCGAATCCGGAGGGCCCGGGCCCCCACGGGCTGAGCCGCATGGTCTACACGAAGGCCCTGAGCGCGGTGCCCGGCTCGGGAGAAGCGTGCGGCCTCGGTCAGGGTGACCCGTTCAAACGGACTTCTGCTGTGTCCCCCGCAGGGAACGACACAAGCCCCGAGAGCTTCCTTTTGCACAACGCGCTGGCCCGAAAGCCGAAGCGGATCAGAACCGCCTTTTCCCCTTCCCAGCTTCTGAGGCTGGAACACGCCTTCGAGAAGAACCACTACGTGGTGGGAGCCGAGAGGAAGCAACTGGCGCATAGCCTCAGCCTCACGGAAACTCAGGTGAGCCGGGCCCAGGCGCAGCGACCCCATCCCAACGCTCTGGACCCTAACAGCTGGCACACAAGTGCGGAGCTCGTGAGAGGGCCTTCGGCAAAGGGCCTGGAAGCTGGTTCCACGCCCCCCACTCAGGATGTATGTTGCCAGGTGCCAGGCTTCCTTGATCTTCAAGAAGGGACTGTAGAGCCTACCTACCCCAGGTTCTGATGGGGAATGGCATAGGTCACTTTTTCTATCTGCTGGACATGCCTTGCAGCTCCTAGCTAAGACAGCTCTGCGCTTTTGGTGAGAGTCTGAGGACCCGGCTGGCGTCCAGGAAGAGAGAGAGAACAGCGGGGTGTGGGAGTGCATGGGAATTGAGGCTAGAGAAGGCTGGAAATGGGTAAAGGGAGAGTTCTGTGCGACTGCTGGCCCACGCTCACACCGATAGCTCCAGTCTCCCCCACTCCCCAACCCCCTTGAAGAGATAGGGAGAGTCAGACGGTGGAGGCCAGGCATCCTGGGTACGTCCCTAAATCAGAGAAACAGAGCTGGAAGGCTGCGGAGAAGGGCTGCCTTTGGGGACAGACCCTTCCAGAGCAACAGGGTTCCGTGGCGGGCCTGGTTCTGATCTGCCCCAGGGCGCGGAGGGGGCTTAAGGCTACAGTAGGCGCTACTGTACGCCAAGCTGCAGGGCGGGGTCAGAGTTCTTTGCAAACAGTAACGTTTTCGGGCAGATTAAGTTGTAACACTTTTTCTGGGAGGCGCAAAGAGGTCGAGGCTTTTGTTTTAAAACGTCCTCCCCGACAAAACCTAGGCGGGCCTCGCGGGTTGGTGCGGGGCCTGCACAAGGCGCGGCCCGGCTGATTTCTCCTGGAGAGTCGAGGCGGCGGTGGTCTTTGTCCGCCTCGCTGCCCACGCTGCCTGCAGTCTTTGTGTGCGTGTCAAGCTCCGAGCTCACGGACGCGCGCCTTGGGCGAGCGCCGGGGAGAAATGAACCGTCCTCCCCCTCAATTAGCAAACTCAAAGGAAATTAAACTCAGCCTTGTTCCAGCTCGGCTTTTTCATGGGGCACTTTGGGGGACGGGGGCATTTGGGGAGAGCAGGCTGGGGCCTGGGCCCTACGTCTCAAAGGAGGGAGTGGAGCGGACCTTTGGGGCCTGGGGTGATGCTGTCAGGATAGGACAGGCAAAGGGGGCGGTGGGGGACAAGGGCGTTGCAGGCACCACCATTTCCCTCACCTGTACCTCACTGGTGGAAAACTTGGACAGTGTTACTGTCTGGGCTGGTGGCTGAATGGGGCCTCCCCACCCACCTTCTCCAGGGTGATTGCGGCCCATTCCTGCCTCATTGCTCCCTAGACTTCCAGCAGCTGCTCTGTGGAGGCCAGGCCGCCAGACCACTCTGGTAGGAAGTGATGTGACCAGAGTGGGAGCTTGGCCCTATCCCGTCCTGGGGCTGATCCGGAGAGGCAAAAGGGGGCCGGCTGGCTCTCCCTCTCTTCTGTCCTTTCTCAGTTCCTCTTTCTTCCCCTTTATCCCGAGGTCTTTCAGAAGCTTTCACTTTTGAGCCTCAGTTCCTAACTGGAAAGGTCTAGCCGGGTTGGTCCCCAGGCTTCTGCCAACTGTCCCTCCTGCCTTCCTCCAGCACCTCCCTACCACCCACTCCTGCTCACCTGCAAGAATTCTGGGCAAGGAGGAGGAAACTCAGGCATATCCTGACTACCTAACCAGGGCCGGGGCCTAGCAGAGGAGGCACTACATTTAGGCAACGCTTAGGAAACCCGCAGAAAATAGAAACCACATTGGGCCCTGCAGGAAGCTGCAGCGGCTGGAGTGAGAGGACTTTCCTGCACTGGCTAGGGAGAGGGATAGGCACACGTCTCTTTATGTTCCCTTACTTATTGTTTTTATTGCGGTTTCCCATGCTTTGCGAGGCTTTTGCTCTCAGTGGAATGTGGGTGTCCCGTGGAGGGCAAAGTGAGAAGGGGTGCTGTCCACTCTGGGCTACCACCTGGCCTGGGGAATGGGCCCAGGGCAGGGAGCCAGGCCTCCCACCGCCCTGCTCTAGGAGCTCTGCTCCCTGAAGGGAGGCCAAGGTGAGGCCGGTCCTTAGGATACGGGGCTGGAACAGGACTTTCGCAGTCTCAGACCGGGTTTGAGCCCGGCAAGGCAGAAGAGGTAGGAGGGCGCTGCGGAGAAACTAATGCGCCCTCTGCCTCTGGCCCACAGGTAAAAGTATGGTTTCAGAACCGAAGGACGAAGTTCAAAAGACAGAAGCTGGAGGAAGAAGGCTCAGATTCGCAACAAAAGAAAAAAGGGACGCACCATATTAACCGGTGGAGAATCGCCACCAAGCAGGCGAGTCCCGAGGAAATAGATGTGACCTCAGACGATTAAAAACACATACCGAACCCCACAGAAACGGACAACACGGAGCAAAACAGAGACAGAGAGAGGAGGGAAAGAAGAAGAAAAACACTTACAAAACAAAAACAAACCGCACACACACATTCACCGAGAAGGGGAGAGGGAGTCAGAGAGAGCAGCGGCACATCGCAGACCTTGGGGAGAGAGGGCGCAGGGTCCTGATCCCAGGCTGCGCCAAGATGGGCAGAGGACCCGGGCTCCTTGATCAACATGCAACCCTTGTCTAAAGAGGCAGCTGAATGAGAGAGAGAGAGAGAGAGAGAGAGAGAGAGAGAGAGAGAGAGAGAGAGAGAGAGAGAGAGATCCAATTGTGGCAAAGCCGAAGGCGCTCTGACAAGAGAAGCTGTCAGTCAAACACCAAACCAGCGAAACGAGATGATTGGCAGGTATTCCGTTTATCACAGTCCGATTTAAAAAAAAAATGATGATAAAAGGAAAAAACCCAACCAGGCACAGGACTTTTTATTTTGCACTTCGCAGTGTTTCCCCCCATCTTTAAAATAATTAATAATAATAACGATCGAAATTCCGTATCCAGCCCCATCCCACACCTGTTCAAAAACTTGAATTGCATGTAGCAGTTGTTGGGCGAATGGTGTCTAAAGACAGAAAATGAATTGTAATTTTATTTTCTTTTAAAAGACAGGTTCTGTGTGCTTTTTATTTTGATTTATTTTTTTGAGAAATGTGCAGTCTGTAAACACTTTTTGATACCTTCTGATGTCAAAGTGATTGTGAAAGCTAAATTAAGTAGGCTCAGCAATAGTGGTTCTCTTACAGAGAAATAGGGAGCTGGATGAGGGGCTGCGGGTGGCGGGGGGAGGGTGTCCGCAAGAGGAGTCAGGACTTGTGCTGGAAAAAAAAACCCCCACCTAAATTAATTATATTTCTTGGACATTCCCTTTCCTAACATCCCAACGCTTAAAACCATGAAGTAAACTTTTAGTGGTTGGAGATATCGGCCAAGTTCAACCATTCACCGTAAAGGCCATTCCAAACTTTAAAACTATCTATTGCAAAACCCGAAGGACTGTAGTTAGCGGGGATGATGCTAAGTGTGGCCAAGGACACAGCGGCAAGTTTTCAAGCACTGAGTTTCTATTCCAAGATCATAGACTTACTAAAGAGAGTGACAAATGCTTCCTTAATGTCTTCTATACCAGAATGTAAATATTTTTGTGTTTTGTGTTAATTTGTTAGAATTCTAACACACTATATACTTCCAAGAAGTATGTCAATGTCAATATTTTGTCAATAAAGATTTATCAATATGCCCTCAGAGTAGTCGTCTTGGGAAATCGAAGTGAATTTTTTCTAAAAAAAAAAAATGTATCTCCATAATTTGAGTGTGGTCCTTCCCCAACTAGGCTCAAGAAACCCAGCCTCCCCACCCACAAAAGGGCCAGACTGATGGATTCTTGGGCATTTTAAAGAGAGATGAGGGTGGAAAAAGGAGAGGATTAGGAAAACTTAAGTCCTTCAGAAAAGGGATGGGAGAAAAGTTTTTCCAACCAGACCTTTGCCCATTGCAAGGCTTCTACTGAGGGAGTTTAGTTTGAATTGCAGGTTAAAAATGACTACATCTCTTAACCTCTAGTTATTAAAAAAAATCTATACATATAGTTATGCATCGAAGAATATTCCTCCAGGATTAGGGAAAACATCTAGCAGAATCCGAATCCTGGAACTTTTAAACTGTGTTTCTGACTTTAAACCTCAAAGTACAAGTGCCTGTCTCTCAATCTCTCCCCTTCCTTCCTTCCTCCCTCCCTCCCTTCTTTCCTTCCTTCCTTCCTTCCTTCCTTCCTTCCTTCCTTCCTTCCTTCCTTCCTTCCTCCCTTCCTTCCTCCCTTCCTTCCTTCCTCTCCCTCTGGCCCCAGTCTGCCAAAGGTGATGAGGCAAGCCCACAGACCTCAGCAGCCTTATAAGGCAAGCATTCTGAGAAACCTCTGATTCTTAATTTTAACATTAAAGAAAAAGTTGTAACTAGTCTTGGAGGAAACTTAGCGCCCCCCTCGCCTTCCCCCTTCTGGGGGTGCGAGGTTGTTTTTGCATGCTTCATTTGCTTCTTATCCTGATAGGCTGCATTAATCAGTTTTATTTCCATTGATAGAGAAACCTCGTCTGTTCTGTTCGAGCTACAAAGCGTCCTGCGAGCTTTTGTGAAAGTGCAAATCAGTTTAAGCAATTATCATACCAGGAATATGAAGGGGAAAGAGGAGGCCTTGCCCAGTGGTCTCCTTTAATCTCTTAATCCACGGATCCAGGGGGGCTGCCTGGACATAATTTAGGACAATCTCCCCACCCTTTACACTGTGATAAGGCCAAGTTACAATGCAGGGCAAAAATACAAGCTTTGTTAACATCCTGCCTTGAAAAGTTAAGATTAGACATTCTGTGCACGTGTGGGGACTATAGGGCACTATGGAAATTTTTCTTTTTTTCCTCCCTTCCTCTCTTCTAAAGTGGAATTCATTCTTGGTCTCTCTCCCTCTTTTTTTCTTTATCTCTGCCTGTCTCTCCTTTTTTCCTCTGTCTCTGTTTCTCTTGAGAACCTTGGCTGTTCGAGGTGCATTTCCATGTAGACTCCTCTGGGAAGGTGTGTATGTTGTGGGGAGCCTCGGATGCAGGAGGATGCTGGGGTGAGAGGGGGCCGCCTTGGGGGACCCAGGCTGTCTCTTGAGGGGACAGGTGCTGCTCTGGGTAGCCTGGAAACTCAAGTGGGGTTTCCAGCTGCTTTGACAGCAAGACCTCCGTGACCAGTGGCTGTCCAGAGTGCTTTGCAGTCACTGCTACAGCACGGCATTCCTTTCTCCAAACGAGTTACCTTTTCCTTCTACCCATTTCCCCAAACCCGGAATGCCTCAAACATGGAACATAGACCTGTTACAATTCAGACTGACCTTTCCAGAAGAAAATTTCCCATCTTGATAAAAGGCTTATTTCTGCAGGAACCATATACTTTTTCTTTTTCAGTACGAGAAAAGGGGGAGGATGACAAAGATTTTTTTGTAAACGTCCTATGTAGTGTAACAGCAATAAAATCATCAGAGAATACTATTAGCTTTGAAAAAAAAAACCTAAAAGCTTTATTACAAACCAAGCTTTGAAAATAGGGGGGATTAGGCGGCTGAAAGGGTCCCACAATGGTAGGAAGAAAAGGTTTCATGCTAATGAGGTTAATGCCCTTTGTATCTCAGGCCGCCACATCTTCATTACGCGCTATCTCCGGCTGCACCGAGCGGCTCAGAGGGCCGCAATCCACTCCAACGCCCCCCTTCCTGGCCCAAAGAAGGATTTGATAGCAGCTCTGTTCAAACTAGATAATTATATCTTTTCAAGTCGGAATTAAGATAAAGAAAGTGAAGCAGAGGCGGCTCGCCTTGATCCACTGCAAACAAATTTGGCGCACTTTCGAGTCCTTCCCCCGCCTCAAAAAGGCAGGACAGTCAGCTTATTAGCCGCTCGTTTGCTTTATTAATTCATCTATTTAAAGTGGCAGGATTAGGGTGTCTAATGTGGACGCGGGTTGCCGCGGCGCTGAGGAATATAAATATTTGCGAGATGCCATCCCACGATGATTATCTGGGCGCGGGGCGCAGGGCAGGGTGTGGGGTGCGTGTGCCTTGCGACCGCGTCCCCTGCACAGTGCAAGCGTGCTGGGCCGGAGCCCTTTGGGCAAGGGGCGTGTAAGAGCTGTGTGCCCCAGGCCTGGGTCCTCTCTCATGGTACATGGGTGCCAGGCCTGGATGCCCCTGGCAGGGCTCTGTGGGCATCGAGGGCCAGGTTCTGCGTTCCTGTCTGAACATGGCGAACCGCACGCATGTCGCTTTGTGTCCTACCGGTTACCCCGAATGGAGACGTAGGTTACACTTTTGATCCACGTCCTGCTCCCTTGTTGATTACCTGTGAGCCTTCCCTGTGCGTCGCCCTGTGCCAAACGGATTTGGAGAGACGGGAGGCGTGGGTTCTCAGTTTGCATGTCCCTGAGAGGGTCAAATGGAGTGTATAATGCTTGTGTGCCCTGGCTACATTCTCCTTCCTGCGAGGTACACGTGGGTTCAGCGTGCGTTTCGCATTTGGGATCCTGTTCCTCGGCGCCGCCAGGGCCCGGGGAGGCGGGGGCGGGGACTCAAGGCACCAGAAACTACCCGAGTAGGAGAAACCTTGGACCCCCGGACAGTTGCCCCTTTCTCCCTCTCGTTGTGGGTGTCGCGTGCCCCCAGCTCCCTCCGACTCTGCTGCTGGCAGCCAAGCCGAGCCAGAGCGGGAGCGTTGGCGGCTCCCGGAACCTGCCGGGCCACTTTTGTGCTAGGGGCGGATTGTGGCAGGCGGAGAGACGCGCCAAGCGGGCCAGGCAGAAAGGGGGCTCGGGCCTGCGCGCGGCCTTGGGAACCTCGGCTCCTCCCCGTCCCCGCCTCGAGTCTCAGGAAACAAAGTCTCAGACTCGCGGGCCGATTGGGGAGGAACTCGGCGTCTGGGAGGCCTGGCCCCAGGCCCCGCTCCACAGTGGGGGCATCTGGGCTGGGCTGCCCTCTTGGGTGCAGTTGCAAAGTCGGAATAAGGGCGTGGATGTGAGTTAGGTTGAGAGACTGTGCTTGTGTGCGTGCATAGGTTGAGCGTATGAGTTAGGCCTGTGAAATAGTTGTTTGTGTGGAGGTGTAATTGTGTGTCTGAGACAGGACGTAAGTCAGGAAGTATAGGTGCTAATTGTGCTAACTGCAAGAGTTAGAGGCTGGAGAGGCCAGTGCTACTTGTGTAGATTGTGAGAATGTGTCAAGGTGTCCAGCTTTCCTTGTGCATCTAGATTGTATTGAGTGAAGGCAAAAGCGTGCAGTTGTGCGGCTGTAATTAGAGTGCCTACAAAGGTGTAGAAATGCACTTTTGTATAGAATTTGTTGTGCTGGTGTGCGGTCGCGCAGCGCGTATCTGTGAGTCCGGCTGTAGTTGTAGATCTCAGACGATGGGAATGGCTTCAGCCGGTGTGTGACTCTCGGGAACATTTCCCTGTGTGTTTGGGTGGGGGTTCCCGTGACACGGCGCCCATGCCCGGCACCCGCACAGCATTTGCGTGTTTCGGGTCTAGGCGTGTGTGTGTGTGTGTGTGTGTGTGTGTGTGTGTCTAGTGAGAAAGGCCTGGGTTAGGGTATTGTTCCCGCAGCGCACCACTCGCTCCAGACTTTGGCAAACAAAAGCCATTTTTTTGTAACTGCATTTTTCTAGGCCAGTCTTTATTATTCCAGCAATCAGCGTTTGATTTACTTGGTGCCGCCTCAGGGCAGCCGCGGGCTGGGCGGGAGAGGAAACGGGCCTACAGCATTGGGCCGCGCGGGGCCCGGAGGCCGAGTTGCGGGTCCGCCTGCGCGCTTGGTCCGCTCCCGCTCCCGCTCCCGCAGCTCGGCCACCAATTTACTTCCCCAAACCAGCCGCGTAGCGAGAGGGAAGTGGGAGTTTTGAGAACCCGCTGACCTCAGCCGTGACCTCGCTCAGGGAGGCGGCTTCTCCCGGCGCGACCCTGTAAGCCTGGAAACCCGAGGCGGTGCCAGGCTTGAAAGCGAAAGGTCCATTCATCAGCCGCGCCCCGGAGTCTAATTGGCCTTTTGTTCATTACTGCCTGTTGCCCGACGTGGGGTGGAGGGACTTGGGAGAGCCCCGGGGCTGCAAGTAGGGGTGCCAGGCGCCTTGGGCTGGGGTCTGCGTAGGGTAAAGGCGTGTCGCACTCCTCCGAGGGGGCGACAGATCGCTCCAAAGATCGCGCCCACGTGCGAGGATGCTCGGCGGGAGGCTGGTCCACAAGTGTCCGGGCCGGATCCTTCGAGCTGCGGAGACTCAAGGCGTCGTCGCTGCCTCGCCTCCACCTGCATACTGAGCCCACCTCTTTTCTCTGCA
>NW_017731424.1:689815-693591 GCF_001890085.2 Hipposideros armiger
GGGGAACCTGCCTGGTCACTGGATCCTACTCTTGAGGCTGGTTTCCTGGGATTTCAGGATATCACCATCAGCCCAGACCAAGGACAAGCTGAAGAATCTGTGTGTGGGTCCCCGGGAGTGGGCATGGTAAAGAAGAGAGCTTTGTTCCCGAGTGTGGCCATGTGCTTTGCGTGCTGGGGTTGCAAATGCAGAGTGGCAATACCTGAATGTGCCTGCATAGAATGTAATGCCTAGCATGTTCATCACATACTTGGATGTGTCAGTGTGCACATGGCCCTGGGGAACGGGGCTGCTGTGGTCCACACTGTGCCTGCAAAGCTTAGGAAAAGGCACCTTTTCTTCCTGGTGGCTGGTTACCAGGAGAGTAAAATGGGCGCTGAATTTCAGCGATCCCCTCCGCTCCCCCCCCCAAGACCTCTTCCACAGTGTACAACCTGTATTCTGCATTCCTGCACTCTGTTGGGGAGTCTGTGTGTTGGGTATGATATCACTGAAGGTGACTTTATTATTGTTCTGAGCAGTCCCCCTTCACTGGCATGCACCCATTTGGGGACTACTCCCTGTCCCCTTCCCAGCCTGGAGGTTTTAGATGCAACAGCCACCACTATCTGGCACCAGGAAGTTCTTAAACATTGTGCAAAAGGCTGGTAACCTCAGATACATTTGCACTTGTGAGTGAGGCTGAGTTATCGGGAGTACGGGAGTATGTGTGTGCCCATGCTTGACAGTGAGTGGCTGAGAATGTGTGTTTGTGTTTGTGGGTGAGAGCCTGTAAGTGCACGTGTGAGTGTGTGTAGGTGTGTGATCACAGCAGGAAGGCAGGCCTGAGCTGTGTTGTTGTGGGCTAGGTAAGGGGTAGGGGGTGGCACAGCTAGCTTCTTTGTCCTGGCTCTCCCAGCCTCACAGGGCCTCGTTTGCCCAAGCTGGCTGCCTCCTGAAGGTCTCACCCCACCCTCTTATTCCTTGCTGTCCTTGTCCCTCACTCTAAATGGCTGCAATTATGTCTTCCATGAAAAACAGAAGTGGCGTCTAACACTGTATATCACTTCAAGTGGAAGGCCGCTGCTTTGCTAAGTAAATGATGCCATGTTGATTCAGATGTCACTGTCCCTACTTGTCGTTTAGGGGCAGCACAGAGAGACTTATTCAGCGACAGGCATCCTGGCGCGTGTGGGGGGGGGTCCCTGCTGAAGATGATGAAAAGCCTGAGCACTTTCAAGGCTTCTCTTCTCTGCCCATACCCACTGCCACCCACACAAACCTTGAGTTTTTCCGGCTGAAAAGGAGATTTTATTTAGAAAATGCTACAGGCCTCAGGAGGGTAGAGAAGGAGAGGTGGTTGGACCAGTGTGCACACGTGTGACATGTGTGTGTGTGGACTGATGACATAGGTGCTCAGTGTGCATCATCTCACGGAACAGGTTTTGTCTGGGTAAGTGCAACGGAGACCCCAGGAAGAACAGTCTGGCGGGGGGGGGTCACTTGATTCCTGGCCCTGAGAAAGGGCACAGGGAGGGCCAGGGCCTCTAGGAGCCTGCGTCCGGCCTGATGCTCATCTCTGAAGCTACATCCCTTCCCCTCCCCTCCACTCCCCTACCCCTGCACTAGATTGTGGGCCAAACTGTGGGTAGGGGGTGAGTAGCCACTGATTCTGCTCCAAACACCTACTATGTGCCAACATTTTACAAGTGCTATATCAGTCTGTGCCCTCCCCCCACCATAGGTCAGGTCCTTGTTACTGCCCTCCTGCCCACTGCCCTCTCTGGCCTCTCTTTCTAGTGCAGACCAATGGGGTGGTGGGGGGCACCTGGGGAGGGAGAGACCTGTGTCCTCTCTTTTCCCGACCACTAACTTGTTTCCTCCTGCCAGTCAAAGGGGTGAAGTTGGAGTGTGCGGGGGAGGGGTCACTATAAAGCGATAGGAACCAATATAGCCCCACTCCAACCTGAGCTCTTCAGGCCGCCTGTCTGATTGTGGTTTTCACCCAGGTCTCCATATCTGTCTCCAGGAAGGGCGGGGAGCCTTCTCCTGAGACCACCCCTTCTCTGGGCATCCATTTCCTCCTTCCCTCTCTTTCTTCCCTTCCTTCTTTTTTCCCTTCCTTCCTTCCTTCCTTCCTTCCTTCCTTCCTTCCTTCCTTCCTTCCTTCCTTCCTTCCTTTCACTTGTGGGAATTTATCCACAGATATACTCATTCATGTGAAGTGACATATGCATGAGGTTAAATATTAAGTATTGTTTGCTGTAGGGAAATATTTGAAGCAATCTAAATGTCCATTAGTAGGGGACTGGTAAAATAAATAAATACCCTAAAGTAGGATGTTATGCAGCAGTTAAAAAGAATGAAGCATAATTTCTGTTGTAAAATAGGAGGGTCTCTACGATATGTAAATGTTCATTGATAAAAGTAAAGAGAGTGTGCGTGGAATATCATCAGTGTAATAGAAATACATAAAAGGTGCGTATATTTGTTAGAAGTTTCTAGGAGGATGCAAAAGGAACTGGTAAAAGCGGGTCCCCAGGCTTTCTTGAATGACATGGCATGGTTTCCAGCTCCGTTAGCACCTGGCTGCTCCCCTCCAGGTGTAACCCTGTCATTCTGGAATGCTTAACGTCCCCTTTGCAGCGATGGGGCTCCCGGAATGGAGCACCAGGACCCAGGTGGTTCCCTTCAGTTCTAAGTAGAACAGGACACTCCCACCCCTGTTCTGGCCACGGTACTTCTGGTAACGCAATCCAAGGTAGCACTGGCTTATTTGGGCAACCAAGAGTTAGACAAAGTCATAGAGGCTGGCCAGGCCGGCTTCCCCCCAGAGAAGTAACCCCCAGTGGTGGCTGTGCAGACTGGGCTTGGATATCTCAGGAGCTGGGAAGCTCACTTCTTTCCCAGGTTGCCTTCTGGTCTTTTCTGAAGCAGCTCTGAGTTTTAGGGTTTTCTTTGCGCTCTGGAGAACGCATCTCCTCTCCCTGGAGTTTACCTGGTGACATGGCAATTGTTTGAAGCATTTCTTCTCCTCAAGCCCCTTCCCGCTCATTATTATGAAAAAAAAATGCAAACATACACAACAGTAGAGTGAAAAGTGGAATGTATGCATTCACCACCATCTTCAACAATTATGTTCTAAGTTGAACTGTGTCTCCCATCCTCCAATTCATATGTTTAAGCCCTAAACCTCAGTATCTCAGAATGTGACCTTATTTGGAGATAGGGTCTTTACAGAGATAATCAAGTTAAAATGAGGTCATTAGGGTGGGCCCTAATCCATTATGACTCGTGTTCTTATAAAAAGAGGAAATTGAAACACAGACACAGAGGGAAGACGATATGATGACATAGAGAGAAGACAGCCATCTACAAGCCAAGGAGAGAGGCCTGGAACAGATCCTTCCTTCACGACCCTCAGAAAGAACCTTCCCTGTAGACACCTTGATCTTGGATTTCTGATCTCCCAAAAATAAATTCTGTAAGAAAATAAATTCTGTTGTTTAAACCGCCCAGAGTGTGATATATTGTTACAGCAGCCATAGCAGACTGACACAAAATTTTCACTAAACCTTGTTCAACAAGTCTTTCCCAGGTACTCCCCATTCCATCACAATTTGAAGCAAATTGCAGACACAGTATTTTTTCGATGTATCTCTAAAACAATTCTTTTAAAAGCTTAACCACAATACCGTGATTCTGTAATAATTGCATTCTCTGTGAAGCAATGGTGGGTCCATCTGCAAACACAAGTGCCCTCCTCCTATTTGGAGGGTTTCCTTTCTAAGAAGTGC
>NW_017731424.1:693661-709776 GCF_001890085.2 Hipposideros armiger
TGCAATGTGGGTGCCTCCCTCTTCCTTTGTGGGAACCATGAATCTTGATGTTGCCAACCTGGCCATACTGCAGACATTAGCAGGGCTCAAGGGATCTCAGGAGGGGTTTTCTCCCTTACTTAGGGCCTTGGTGCCTGTGGGCATATGTCTGTTCCCTTTGGGTACCAGCAGCTTTAGGCACTACTTCCCCTGCTGTGTCCCAGCATGGAGTACCCATGGGAGCCAGGTTCCAGCAGGAGCTGCTAGGACAGCTGAGGCAGAGCCTGGCAGAGCCATTGTCCCACTCCAGAGTCACTTCCTCTGAGGGACAGCTGGGGGGTCCTCTCAGTTGCTCCCTGAACACCTCCAAATAGACTTTTCTGAGCTTCCTGGCACCTAGGTTGCTTCTAGGAAGCAGCTGGGCCCAGGGCTGCCTTCCTCTATTCTAGCTGGTCAGGGCCGGAGCCCTGGAAGCCACAGCCATGGGGCTGCAGCCTCTGCAGGCAGAGCTGAGCATGGCTCCCAGTTTCCCCAGGCTGTGGCTGCATTGTTAAGTAGTGTCCCTGGCAAGTAATTATACCCACGGCAGCTCAGTTGCACCCTAAGCAAATTAGGTGCTGATCCGAAGGTGTAATTAAGCAATAGTGAGTGCAATTTAGTAATTGCAAGCGCCTTTCCTCACTGGTGCAGCAATTCCAGGCCAAAAAAAGACCCGCTGAAGGCCTGTTTTGCTGCACGACCCTCCCTATTCTAAGTCTAGGCAAAGAGATACCTCGCAGCCAACTTCTGTTGGATTTCTAAATATTAGGGGAGAACCTTTAGATGTGTCAGGGTGCTAAACATAATTAGCATTCTTAAGGAACAAAATACACAACAAGCCTGCTATTGTTTTCTTAATTATATGTCTTCTGATATGAAACAATCCCTTGGTGTCGGTGATGTGTGGATTAATTATCCCAAACAGCTCCTTTTGAAAGTTGGGAAATGTTTCTCTTGACCTCCTTCTCCATTTCAAGGAGCCAACCTCTCGAGTTTCCTCCTGAGCGTTGCTGTTACCTGTGCTGAAAAGGTGGAGGGAGAAATGGATAGCTCCGGGCTATAGTGGGGCCAGGTTGGCCCGTGGGCTTTTGGGGGGGCCCTCGGCCTCAAGTGAGCAGGGTTGATGGCATTCTAGGCTGACCCCTGGGAGACTCATCTGCAGCTTTTCCATGGGCCTCAGACAGGAGCCCCATGCGGGTCGGGAGGGACACGTGTAGGTGAAGATGGAGCAGCTGTTGTGTCTTGTGTCTGGAGTCACTGATGTCCCAGTGACTCACTGAGCAATCTCTCCCCACTGTCACCCCCATGGACCACCCCTCACTTTCTTCCACCCTTGTTTATGTTTTGAGCTCTCTCAGTAGCCTCTGAGAAGTATGCTATGGTGAGGCGGCAGTGGGTACGAGGCCTGGCCTGAGATGGCCCACAGGGCTGCCGCAAGAGAACGGGCCTGGGGTCTTTGTCAGGTGTGTGTGGATGACACTGTGGGTGCCGAGAGGAAGGAAGAGGCCATCTCAGAGAGCAATGGGTGTGTGTGTGTGTGCGCGCGTGTGTGCATGCGCGCGTGGCTGTGTGTGCACATGTGTGTCTGTGTGCGCGTGTGTGCGTGCATGTGTATATGGGTGTGTGCATACAGGTGTGTGTGGGTGTTTGTATGTTGCAGAAATGGAGCAAGGATAGGCAGTTTTTCTTAAGTTCCGGGTCTCCGTCTTTGCTCATAAGGGCCTGAAATGCCTCCCTCAGCCCCCTTCCTGTCCTGCCACACTTCCTTGCCTTTTTAGGGTCGTGTCCAGGCCCTTCGCCTCAAGGAAGTCTGCCCGGATTTCCCAGCCAGCCGTCGGGGCCTCTCCCCATTCAGAGCCTGCCATCCTTCCCCATCCTTTTGCCCCACATAGTTACCTTTCTTTAAGCAGGTACACCCAGTCTCTCCAATGGGCTCTCAGCATGCCTGAGGGGGCAGGGCTGGTCCTCCTCCGTCTCGGCTGCTCCTCGGGGCCCAGTTCTGGCCAGAGCTGCTGGGTCTGGCCTCCTTTACCTCCCCTGCTGCTCTCGCCTCCCTGTTCTCGCTCTCAGCCCCGGCCTTTTTGTTTCTTCTCCCCCACCGCTTCTGCCTGTCTCTGCGTGTCTCTCTGTATGTCTGTCTTTCCTGCTTCATTACAAAAAAATATTTGAGGTAGCCCAAGGGAATATAGTTAAACTTAATTAATGATACATACGAAGTATAAACAAATTATAATATAAAAATAAAATAGTAAAATATGAATACCATAGAAGCCATAAATTAAAAGAGTCACGATGGCAGGGAGGAGGTTGATTTAGAATGTAGATATCAGGTCCTGTTATGGTCTCTGTTAGCACTGAGGATTATTGAATGTGCTTTGTTCCTGGGCTCTGAGCTCTACGTTCATGATCTCATGTCATCCTTTCAATAGTAACTCAAGAGGTGGGGACTCTCATACTCCCACGTTATAGATGAAGACACAGGGCTCAGAGAGGTTCAGAGTCTTGGCCAAGGTCACACAGCCAGTACATGATAGAGCAGGGATTTGAGCTGACATGCTGTCTGGCTTTGGACAAGCCCATCTGTAGCCTGTACCAAGGAGTGAGGGGCTCAGCCCGGGGAGGAGGGCGAGCTCAGCAGGGGCTGCAGCTGTCAGGGGAGGTTTTGGGGCGCAGGATGCTGGGGAGGGTGGAGAGGGGATTAAGACGAGGGTAACCCTGACCAACCCAGGAATATCAGGAAGTAGATGAGGAGTGATGGGGGACATAACGGGGAGCAGGGGCCAAGGCCAGGCTGTAGATCTAGGTTCTCAGAAGTGGGGATGGGGGAGAGTAAGCAGACCCACCCAGGGGGTCCTCAGAGATGAGTTCCCAACTGGCAGGGCAGCCCAGGCAGCCCTGACTACAGGAAGCAGAGCCCATTCCCCCCCATCCCCCACGGCAGGGAGAGGAAAAACAGCCTTGTCTTGGGGCACACCTGGCTGCCCCACCGGGCTGGGCATTGGGTTTCAGGAGCACTCGATAACATGCCCGGGGCAGTCCCCTGGGGAGGGGGCTGTGTACCCTTCTCTGCCCGTATCCAGTGCCCGTTACTGGCCGCCCACCAAAAAACTACTTACTTTCCTGAAAGGAAGTGAGTACACAGTACACCTGTGTGGTGTCAGGGCTGCAGGGACAAACAGCTGCTGAATTAAGTGACTGGACAGAGCTGAGGATGATGGGAGGACAGGGGTGGGAGGCATGAAGAGGGGGTCCAGGATAAAAGGAGAGAAAGTGTCTTGTCTCAAGGGGTGAGCTGAAAGGCCGGGTTTACAACGTAGAAACAGGCTCACTTCCCTCTCCCTGTCTGTGTGTCAGTCTTGGAAAATCTCTCAGTGAGGTGGGTTTAAAAACCTTGGCTGAAATCAATGACTTGGGCCAGAGGAGAAGTGGCTAGGAGACATAGCTGCCCTTCGCTTGGACAGAAAGGGCTCAGACCCTGGTGATCTAGCTGTTGTCCATCTTAACCCCCTCTCACTCACGCCAGCCATTCAGACCTCTGAAGAACTGGCTGCAGAGCCCAGTTTATTTAGCATGAGGAATCCAGCTTCCTACCGTGGTTCAAAGGGCATGTCTGCTTCAAGTGACCACTCACTTAGCAGCTCTGTGACCTGGGGCAAGTTCCTCAGCCTCGGTTTCTTGATTCTTTAATGAAGGCAATAATCAAACTTACAACATGCAGTTGCCCTGTGAATGAAATGAGCCTATCATGCAGTAAGAGCTCAATACATGCTAGCCACTATTATATTATTTCTGCAGTTTGGCAAGCAAATGGCTGCCATTGAATTCTCGAGTTCAGCTTTCTCTGACTGTGACCTGCTATCAGAAAGAGCCCATTTATGCCATGGAATGAGCCCTGGGTTAGAGCCAGGAGACCCCGATTCCAGCTCCAGCTACTTCTCTGATGGCTGTGTGACTTTGGGCGAGTCCCTTTCCCTCTCTGGGCTTCAGTTTTTTTTCACCTGGGTAGTGAAGGAGTTGGATCAAAGGACATTCTCAGCTTGATAGGTCTGTGATATTCCTTGTAGAGTGGCTCCGGAGAGAGGGGCTCTAACCCTTGAGAGGTTGGCTGGCAGGGGGGATCCTAAGCTATAGGGATGATTCCAGCGGGAAAGGTGATTGGAAAATCTTTACTCACCAGACCCATGGTGGGTCTTCACCTACCCTGCATGTTTTGCTCAGAGTTCGGTGGATGACTCATTGCTATGCCCTGAACAGGCTTAACCTGTACACGCACACACAGAGGGCATTCTGTGGCATGGGGACATGCATGCATGTACACACATAACACACATGCACACACACATGCACAGAGCTGCTCCCATGGTCTGTGCAGAAACCACAGCCCTGCCCTCACCTAGGTGTGCTGTGGTTGGTGGTTTCAGAACACCTGGATGTAGTTGTTGCTAGGTATAGCACATAAAAATACAGGATGCCCAGGTAAATCAGAAAAAGAGCTCTAATGGCTGAATTTTTGCACCTTATCTACAAAAGCTGAATATTGGGCATTTAGGATGTCCTGTCAGGCCATATAGGATGCAGGGCATATTCAGCAAATGTAGGGTGGGTCCTGTGTATACAGGATGCTGGCAACCCTATCCTGGAGGCCCCCAATTATCCTGGGGATAATTGGACTGAAAGCTATGGAAAACTTCCTGGCTTGGAGACAAGCAGTTCATCTGCAATGCTTTCAGGTGGGGGGTTTGGGCGAAAAGGGAGAAAACAAAGGGGACGGTCCAGGGCAGCGCTTTGGGCTTTGTTGAGGGAGGGGCCTGGCTGCATTGTCTTCCAGAGGCAACGCCCCTTCCTCCCTCACTGGTCAGTGCCCAGTGTGTGCTGACCACTCCATCAGTCTGTTTTTTGGGAGCGGCTGCCAGGGTGCTGCTGCTATTCCAGGGAGATACTGACTTGAGGAAATACCACTTTGTCAGGAAGAAGGGAGAATGGAAAGGACCCGACTCAGACACCGTTTCAGCCCCAATAGGCGCCTAAGCCAGGGACAGCCTTCTTTCCGAGTCTTTGTTCATCAGCCCTCTGAATGGGCAGGAACCCTCCCCGTTTTGCAGATGAGCACATTGAGGCTAAGGGGACTTCTGCCTGGGCCTCTAGGATGTTTGTGTGGAACTAGAAAGAGCCCACTAGCCCCTAGCTGAGCCCACGTGGGACTGGGCTCTCCTGGCTTGGGGGCTTCAGCCTGCCCAGGATGGGGGGAGCTGCAGTTAGTGGGCACCACTGTGTGCAGGGCACCAACCAAGCTGTGTGGCAAAGCTGAGGCTTGGGGAGGAAGCCTTGGCCAACCTGCCTCTCTACACACTCTTTGATCCTCCTGGATCGGAACAGAGAGGGGTCGTCCTCATCACAGGCACCTCGGAGGCAGGACCTGCCTCCACTCTCAACATAGGGAGTGGTGATGGACATGGCTTTGGGACCTGCAGACTTGGGTGCAAGTTCCTGCCTTGTTTCTTTCCTTGGGCAAGCCACGGCTCCCTGCTCCTCATCTGTAGAGTGGGAATAATAGCACCTGAGAGGGTTGTTGTAGGATTGAGTTAACACAGGTAAAATGCTTTGCTCGGTGCACAGCACATAACAGGGAGTCAGGAGATGATAGTTCTTGCTTTATTAATGCTTATCCAGAGTGATGCTGTAACTATATTCCTTTCATGCACATTTACAGACAGCGCAGCTTCAATAAACTAGGCACTGTGCTGGGGACCAAGGGGGGTCCTCAGGGAGAGTATTGAGTACTTCTTATTCCCTAGGAGCTGTAGATTGTCTGGGTGAGGAATGAAGCAAGCACAAATGACAAATTTAGTGAGCAAGGCAAGTTGCTGGTAAGTGGAAGTTACGTGGCTTTGTTTTAAAAGTATAGGGCAAATTTGAAACAGAAGGCTGTGGTGGTCAGGGAAGGCTTCCTGGAGGAGGTGAGGTTTAGGCTTTGGTCCTGGTTTGCTCCTGGTCCAGTGTGTTCTGTTCAGGCCTCACAGGAGTGTGTTCTTAGTGAGTGGTCCTGGCCATGGACCCAGGGGTCCGGCAGAGGCTCCTGAGTGGAAGAAGAAGGCACTGTCCACGGAAGAAGAAGCGAGTGTCCACGGAAGAAGAAGCGAGTGTCCACGGAAGAAGAAGTGAGTGTCCACGGAAGAAGAAGCGAGTGTCCACGGCCAGGCTGAAGTTTGGAAGAGGTGAATTTCAGCTCTTCACCTGCTCTAGACCTCCTGCAGCCCGGCAGAGAGGAGACAGGTAAGATCCAGGGGTTTGCCATCTTGTGGCTCTGGCCTCTCCCTGCCCACAGTGACACTAGGTGCCCACTGTGGGCTTCGTCCCACCGCACAGGGATGGGGAAGACCCTCTGCGTGTCTCAGGGATTCCATCTGGTTTTTATTTTCATTTGTAGCAGTGACAAATGTTACTGCAAAAACAGAAAAAGGCAAGAGAAACATACCTCCTCCTGGAATGAACATTTCATCGCTTCATGTCCGTGCTGCCTGACTGATGGAACTTGACATTCTGGGCTCATTAGCACAGGAGTCCTTTACGGGGAGCGGCTTGCTGCGGGGAGGTCACGGAGGGGCTTTAGCTTTGGTGTCAGTGAGAAATTTGGCTTCCAGGGAACAGCTGTCTTGCTGGGGTGACCCTCACCCTGAGGCTCCCCCTTCTGTTCAGTGAAGGCCAGCCAGGCTCTGTGTCACCTCTCCAGGGAGGAGGTCTTTCCAGGGTCCTGGAGGCCAGCCATGGGCCACTCTCCCCCTTCCATCTCCCAGGTCAAGACCCTGGACTGTCAGAGTTGGAAGAGATCTCAGCCAGTCCTACTCCCACAATTTGCATGTGGGGAAACTGAGGCCCAGGGAATGGAGGGGTTTGCTCAACGTCACCCAGCATGTCAGGAAAAGAGAGGCTGCAGATCAGAGCTGAAGGCTTTCCCTGTCCCTCACTGCCCCTGTGACCCTGGACAGCAAATGCTCTCATCTCACAAGACCATACAGGGGTCCCCTATTGAGCACACACACCCAAAGTGCCTAGCACTGTGCCTGGCATAGACTGCGGGCACAGGTCATGCTGGTTCCTATCCTTCTTCTCATTATTGCCATGAAGCCCAGACCTCCTGATTAGCAGTGAGGCCTGGCTCGTAGTTCACCAAGGGGCCTTGGTAAGTTGCCCAGCAAAAGTCAAACACAGTAGCTCTGCTCTGGCTTTGTCCTGTGGCATGAAGCTATTAATAAATGGCAGAGGTCTCCCGAGACCAGGCCACAGGGAGGCAGGGCTTCAGAAGAGGAAAAATGTGCCCTGTGGGCAGCAGCATGTCATTATTGTCATCACCCAGTGTAGATGGGCTACAGAACACCCCCCGCTGAATGAATGAATGATGGAATGTTTGCCTGTTGACTTCTCCAGACTCCCCCCACCCACCAGAGTTTAATTCTAAGGCAGAAAAGAGCATGCGTTTTGGAGCCAGCTGGCCTGTTTCTTCATCTGCGAAAGAGGGAAGCTGCTATTGAGCCTCATTCCACCTCCACCTGCACAGACATGCAACCCCTTCCACTGCCCTCTGGACTGACAGGCGACATATTACTACTCCCATTGTGCAGGTGAGGAAACTGAGGCCCCAAGAAGGTAAGTGAGTTGCCCAAGTGATCGTCAGCTCAGCCAGGCCCTCAGGCCAAACGCCCAGGCTCCCCGGCCAGTCCTCGTGCTGCTCTGGTGCTTCCTGTTTGGCAGGCTGAAAAGAGTGTGGATGAGATGAAACAAGCCAGCAGCTTCTCAGCCCCTCTTTCACCTGCCCTGGGGATCAGTTGCCTTTTTCTCTTTCGAGGCAGAAGCAGCCCTTTAGGTTGAGAGTGCCTTGGGTTTCCAGCCCACAGATCCAAGTCAGGCTTGAAGCCCAGCTCCAGGAGAAAGGGCAAGGTCCCCAACCACAGGATGGGCAATATGGGCCGGGGCTATGACCCCAGGCTGGCGGTCCTGTTTAGGCTGGGCTCCAGGTACAATGTGTGCACTTGCCTCCCTGACACCTCTCACATGGCCCTGGACAAACAGCTTTCACCACCTGGCTAGGTGTCCTGGTGGGTAGGGTTTAGCGAACTGGCTGCAGAGAGCTCAGTGGGCAGGTGCTATTCTTCCAGGTCTGCCCCAGAACACACCTCTGTCCTGGTGCGGGCTCTGCGTTTGGTGTTTTGGGCCAACCTGCTCCTTGTACATCCATTTGGAACCAGCAAGGCCACCCCTTCCCCTGTCCCACCCCAAGCATTTAATCGGCTTCTTTTGAATGAGGAGTTTTAACAGCCTGCAGTGCAAACAAAGATGCCTTTAGGGAGAGAGAGAAAATGAAGTCAGCCAGGGGAGAAAGGAGGAAATCCCAAGCTGAGTTTTGGCGTAGGGCATGACTATGTTAGTGACAGCAGGCTGCGTCTTCCAGGGCGGGAAACCCCCCGCCCCGTGGTTTACAAAACACTTTGTCCACCTAATTCTATTGCAACCAAATGACTACCGTAAGAGGCAGTGATGGTTTCTTTGCCTTATTATCTTGATTTTGCAGGTGGTGAAACAAGCTCAGAGAGGTGCTGAGACCTGCTCAAGATCGCACAGCAAAGAACAGGCAGGGCTAGGGTTCCAGCCCAAGCCTGGTGTCCTCTTCCTGACACCACAGTATTCCCCCCGAAGCCTCTGTTTTCCATTCTCGAGTTCAATGTAAGTGCTGGTGCCATAGGGGGTGCAGCTGAAGCTCTGGCCAGATCCACAGGGACCCCTTTACCCTCTTTGTGTGACCACTCGCTAGCCTCGGTGTGCTTTGCTCCCAATGGCTCTCACCTGCAACCTTCTCCCAAAGGCTCCTTTTGATCTATTGGAGCCCTTTGTGCAGGCAGAGGGCTAAAAGTGCTTGAGGATTAACTGGGGTGGTCCATAGCCTAAGACTAACTGGAGCCAGAGTATGAAAGCCCAGCTCCCTCTCCTGGAGGCAGGACCAGCTCCGGGGTGTAATTTACGCTCCAGATTGTGTGTGATCAGGCTGGTGCTGTGACTTCACCTGGGGTGGCACCCTGTCCTGCTTTATCCACACTCTTCCTCTAGTCCAGCGGTTCTCAACCCTTTGGGGGCCGAACAACCCTTTCATAGGGGTCACCTAAGACCATCGGAAAACAAAAAGATATTTACATTACGATTCATAACAGTAGCAAAATTACAGTTATAGAGTAGCAACGAAAATAATTTTATGGTTGGGGGTCACCACAACATGAGGAACTGTATTAAGGGGTTGCGGCATTAGGAAGGTTGAGAACCGCTGCTCTAGTCTCTTCTGGGAGCACTTCCTCAATGAATCACTTGGAAATAAATTCTCATTTCAAGGTCTGCTTCTCTGTGTGTTGTTATTTAGTTTTTAGCTGAGTCATCCTGCCACCTGTTGGCAGCTCAGCGGCAACTCATCGGCAACTCAGCTCGGGCCAGGAATCGAACTGCTGTTGCTCAGAGCTCACACTCTTGAGAGAGCAACTGAGCTACTCGCCCGGCCCTCAAGGTCTGCTTCCGAACCTAGCCTAAGACAGGTGCTGAAGAAGGGCTTGAGGATCAAGTCTGTGAAAAGAGATGGGATCTCTCTCTCTAACAAAAACCCCAAAAGTCTCCTGACTTGTAGAGGTTGTCAGTTTCCTATAGTGTAAATATTTCCATCATGGCCCATTCATGCTGTGAACGCGATGTCTCTGGAGGTGAAGCTGGGAGGAGATGCACAATCAGCTCCTGTAAGCCAGTGTGAGTGGGCTCCAGCAGACCACTGCAGGTAAGACCCCTATGTACCTACCACCTCTAGTGCCAGAGCTGGATTCTAAGGGTCAGATCTTGACTTTTATGGTGTTCAGGAAGAGAAATGATTTCCTGGGTCCATTTGGCCATGGCCCAGTGGGTGTCATACAACTTGAGGATATAGATTTCATTGTAAAAGTCAATGGTCCCCACAGAATGGACATCTCCAGCCCCCCTGCCCTGGGACATCACGCTGCTCACCCACCTTCCTCTGTGTTTGATGCTTTCCGGTCTGGGACCTGCACAAGGCCCATTTCTGTTCTGGGGCCATGATAAACCCCATAAATGGAGAGCACTTTACAGTTTGTAAAGCACTTTTCACAGCCATTTTCTCATACACTCCTTCCCACAACCCTGCCAAGTCAGCCATGGGCGTGTGATTGCCACCACTTTACAAATATTAATCCAAGGCTAGAAGGGTGGTTTACAGACTTGCTCAAGGCCACACTGACTGGTAAATGGCGGCAGAGCAACACCAAAGTCCCCTGGGCTCTACAGCCCAGTCAAGTACAATGCCGTCTGTTTCAGGCACGTTGAGCATCATGAATATTCCAGTGTGCATCGTAAATTGAAAGCTGCGTTCAAAGCCACATGCCTGGATGTATCCCTTTTCATTTAGAAATACTAACCTTAAAAGTGCTCCCAACTTATATCTAATTTTTAAAAAAGATCATTCCCCGTTTGGTTTTCAGCCGTAGGTGAAACCCAGGAGATGGGGGAAGGGAGGAGGGGAAATGACGCTGTTTGTAGGTGAGTTGGTCCTTCCCTGGCCAGCTCATTCCCCCCCCAGCTCCCCCCCCCAAACCCCAACACCTTCACAGCCCAGGTGATCATGGACAGGTAGGCAGAGGTCATATTTCAGTCCAAGGTGTTTCAGGTCAACAGCCCCTTTAGTCAAGATGACAAAGGTATTTATTACAGGAAATCTCCACAAGGATGATGTCTGCTTCTCGATGAGACAGCAGTCAAGGCAGGCATCTGCCTGGAGCAGTGGACATCTGAGGCTGATCTGCAAGGGTCTGCTGAGGCTGCAGGAACATTCCTGCGGAGATGGAACGGCTCTTCCGATTCTGAAGTTGTGAATAGCACAGACCCGGGGCTGGGACAGGGAGATTTATACCTGTGACTTCGCTTGTGATCAGCTGTCCTCTCAACGTTGGGAAGGAACACCTGCAATGTTTGACTAGACTTTCAGGAAAGATAAACCTGCCGTCCCCCGGACACACCCACCCGCACTCTTTGTGAACCTTCACCTTGGTTTTCTTCCAGTGCAGTGTTAAAATGTAAATTGCCTGGATGAATGTTTCCAATAGTTGCCCGCTGGGGGCTTTGTAAAAAAAATATAGATTCCCAGGTTCCCTCCCAGCCCGATTCAGGTTGGGAGGGGGTGATGTGAAGGAGCTCTAGTTTGCACAAAACCACAGGTAATTCTTATGATTGGATCAATTTGGCAGGTGTGGCCCAGTGCTTCTCGAACTACAGCAGGTATGTGAATCAGCTGGAGGGCTGGTTAAGAACAGGGTGCCGGCCTTCTTATCTGGGCCTGAGAATTTGCATTTCCAACACACTTTCAGGTGAGGTGATGGCTGCTGGCGTGGGGACAACACTTTGAGAGCCACTGGTGTAGACAGACCTGTGAGCCAGGGTTAATCTGTCTAAGCCTCAGTTTCATCATCTGTAATGTAGGGTTGGTCATAATATCTACCTCTTAAGGGCTGTTATGAGGATTAACTGCATTAATATTTGAAAAGCACAGCAGTATCTACACCATGGTATGTTAGTATGAGGTGTTTGTTAAAGATAAAATAAAATGCCAGCTTAGGCTCTAGGTATCTGTTCCCCTGCACTCAGCAGCTGCTTCCGTGTGAATGGCATGCTTGGCAGGGTCAGGCTCTACGTGGCTCATCCCTGCTGGGTTCTCAGCTCATAGTGCAGTGCCTGGCATATCGTAGGTGTTCAATTAATTTGTTTAATAGGTGGATGGATGGGTGGGTGGGTGGAAAAACAGACCACAGACAGGTAGATGGAGCCTGGGTCACTCAGCAGCCTCTCCCAGGTGACCCCAGCAACTTCCCGACAGGCTTTCCCACCTCCATCCTTGGGCCCGTCAACCCATTTTCTTCACAGCAGCTGCAGAGATGGTTTAAAAACCCAGGTCTTATCCTCTCGCTCCCCTGCTTAAAAACTCTTCCATTGCACGTTCTTATAATAATTATCTTCTATGGACCATGTGTAGACCAAATTCCGTGACTTTTAATTTAATTCATGTCTCCATTCGCAAATAATCAAAGCCACGTGGCTGCCAATCAGATTTGCTGATTAGGAGGAGATAAGAAGTGCTAATAAAATTTCAGCTCAAAGCAAAGAAACTCGATGTCTTACTGAACTATGCAGGTTTACCTTGGGTAAGTGCATGGCTCCTGCTAAGCTGCTAGGATTGCTGAACATAGTGCATAGATGCCCTCCCCATAAATGCCGACTCGGACCCTCAAGGGTCAGGAATGCCTGATGGGGAAGCCACGTAATTAGAGGGAAAATGCAAACTTCTTAGCCTGGAGTATCAGTTTCACATACTTAGCCTGATCCTGCCTTTTGAGTTTTGTCTCTTGCTGTTTCCCTCTGGTTGTCTGGTTATGGGAGTCTTCTTGACCAGGTGGGAGCTATGTATGGTCCGAGTCCAGCCCAGCACAGCACGTGCTCAAAACCTGTGGAGCCAATGAACAGCGCTGCATCACGTACAACAGATTAACTTTTAAAAGATCTTTCTGGATTATTTTTCTCATACTTGTAATTTGAGTTTTAAAAATTGTAATGCACCGGTGACCTTTATGAAGACTCTCTAGTTTCTATACCTCGGTATTCATCTGCATATAATAGGGGGCCTAAAATGTTGCTCACCAGGAGGTTGGAGAAGCGTCGAAGAGGCCAGGACTGTGGATCTCTTTGAAGGGAGTAGTTGGAATGTGGTACATTTCCCATTTCACAACCTTTTCTGCCCTGCCCGCCCCTTATTGCTGCCTCAGGAGGCGGTATTTCCTCTTTACTTCAAGCCAAGACAGACAAGCGGGACCACTCAGAAAGCTTGACGTATGTCCACTAGAATTGGGGGCCTTGTTGTATGAGCGTTTCCATAAGACAAGGGGACCTGCAGTTGCTGGTAGGGCTATGTGACTCCAAATGTGACTATCTGAGTTGGGGGAACCTTTGAAAGGCCAGGGGGATGTGGTGTCCTAGCTGGAGAAGTTCCCAGTAGAGGAGTCTCAGAAAAAACAAGAAAAAAAACCCTCAAGAGAAAGAGTGAGCTTCGAACACCCACAAAGCCAGCAGCCCGTGATTACATCTGAATGAGAAGACCCCTCCTTCCCCCTCTGCTCCAAACCCAGGGGGCTCCCAGGTGGGTGGGGAGTTGGGGAAGAAGACACACAGGCTAGGAAATGGAGGGACCACTGTGTCATCCTGGCCCATGACAGGCCTCCCTGGCTAAAGCCGGCCTGAGCTGGGGAGGCCTACACTGGATGAGAGTAGGGAGTGAGGAATTATAACCCTGGGCCTGACATTTTCATTACTTCAATAAGACTGTGCTTGGAACTGAAGGTGACCATGAGGCTGTTTGTTATCTAAGAGTGACTGGAAAAGTGATGGGACCTGGCGAGATTTTTATCCAAGGGAAAAACACCCTGCAGAGCTGGTGTGAAGGGACCGTTGGGCTCTGCAGGGGGGAGTTTGGAGAAAGTTGTTCAAGATAATGGTTACAGAACTACATTTACAGAAACATATGAAAACGTATTTGCATAAAGCCACATGTATAACAGAGACTTCCATCGATATATGTACATACATGTATCCATATGTTCAAACTACCATTTTTGAGAATCCATTACTGCACATGTTCTGAGGCATTTTTACATACATTAGCTTTAATCCCCAAACAAGGTAAATATCATCACTATTTTACAGATGATAAAACTGAGGATCAAGGATGTGATATCTTTTATCCTAAGACCACATAGCAAGTAAAAGAGCTACAATTCAAACCTAGGTTCCCTCCTTTGTTCAGACTCTCTGTGTGACTTCCCTACCGTGTGCCAGCCCTGAGCTGGGCCTGTCCCTAGGGGCCAGGTCTTACCCATAACTTGTAGATCTCTCAATTCCTGTGTCTCTATACAGAGATTTCTCTCTATGCATGGATAGGTTGTGACTAATTGATGTACAATTGGCTCGGGCTAAGGATTCCCTCTCCCTCTTAGCTTGGTCAGGTCTCAGGGAGCTTCTTCTGAACGACACCGAGTCACACGGCTAAAGCACGTGGACAAGGTGACAGAGCTGTGGAAGCCTTGGGAACCAAAACGGTGCTGGAGGGTGGGGCAAGGTGGGCAAGGTGGGCACGGTATAGAGACCGAGCTCACAGCTTGATGATTTGGTGAAACAGGTCCATTTGTCCTGGCTGAATTTAAGGGTAAACCCATCTCCCTTCTTCGTCCCTTCCAGCCCTCCCTGCATGCTGCCCGTGTGGCCAGGAGAAGTCCTTTATCCCTGGAGCACTTTTTGGGGCCACACACAGCCTGCACATGGCACTGAGTGAGGTACCTAAATCTGGTCTTCCCAAAGCAGAATGTAATCCCGTTGCAGGGTGCTAGGGGGTGGGGGTGGGAGGAAGGGGAGAGGGCTGGCACCCGGCCGCGTGGCCTGTGCTCTTGGATGAATGCTCTGCTGTTGTCATCTTGACATTCTTTGAATAAGGTGCCCTGCCTTGCATTTTCATTTTGCACTGAGCCCTGAAACTTATGTAGCCGATTCTGCTGGGGGGGCGGGCACCTCTGTCTGACATACCTGTGTGCCCTCCGCAGCATCCAGCACCATGCAAATTCAGCCTGGACTAAGTGTGTGTGTGTGAAATTGCTAAATGAACAGAAATAGGCCCCGGGCTGTTGTTTGTGGTTGGTGTGGAGAGGTACGTATGTGTCACATAGGAAGGGACCTGGTGTCCAGGGTTCTGCCCAAAGGCAAGAAAATAAAGAATCCACTATTAACTGGGATCTCAGTCAGAAAGTTCCTCTTCTCAGCTAAAGGGAGAAATTACTCCCCTCATTCCTACACCAGAGACGAACCCCAGGAACAAATACACAGAACCAGACATCTGGCCACAAAACCATGAAAACAGCAAGAAGCCATCCCCTTGGGTAATAAGTAATTAGCAGCAGGTATTTTACTAAAAGAATCGGAGGGATGTGAAGCTTCCTCAGCAAAGCGATTGACAGAGAACTGGCACTTACCGTGGACTCTGAACAGGCACACAGGCAATGACAATTAATGTTCTGCCAGTCCCAAGGGTCCTATGTACCAGACGACCAGCCATCTGTACAGCTGGGCTGACCAGGAAAACAGAAATCAAGTCATGTATTTATAATAGAGGGAATGTAATACAAGGAATTTGTCACCCAGGTGATATGGAGGAGCCCAGAAGACAGAGGTCAGTGACACAACTCACAGATTAGTCAGAGCAGGAAGCCACTCCCACCTGAAGCGGGAGGAGCAAGGAAGAGATGGTGCTGCTGGGGCCCAGTGTGATCTGGAGTCAGGCAGGTCTGTTCAGTGAAGCTGGAGCTATGCAGGGGCTGCTGCTGGAGGAGATACCCCAGGCAGAGAGGTAGGAGGAGAAACCCCCTGGCTTCACCCCCCAGCCCCTCTCGCCATGCCCCCCCAATCTCTCACTAGTGCCTCACACTGGCAGAGGCAGGAGTCTGGGAAATGCAGTTTGGTGGGTCATCTCTGTGTGATAGGAAGCAGCTCCATTTCCTTCTTCCGAGAAGTGTCTGTTCAAATCATTTGCCTACTCCCCCACCTCATTGGGTTGTTTGTCTTCTTATAGAGTAGTGCAAGATTTTTATATATTCTGGAAGCATGTTCTTTGTGAGACATATATAGTGTGACTCTTTTCTTATAGTCTGTTGCTTGCCTATTCTTTTTTTTTTTTTTAGATTTTATTGGGGAATTGGAGGAGGGAATAGTGTTGGGGAATTGGGCAAGGGGAACAGATAAGTTGTTGTCCTTTTGTTCTTCAGTCTAGTTGTGGAGGACGTTGCTTCACTGGCCCATGTTGGTATTTCCAGGTGAGGCAGTCGTTCATCGGCCATTGGACGGCTGCTCACGCTGCTCGTGGCGGCTCATGAAAGCTTACGCCCACTGCTGGCCAGCCCCACTGCAGCCTATGCGGTCACTGGCGACTCACAGCAGCCCAGCTCCAGGTCGAGCTGTTGTTCAACATCTTA
>NW_017731424.1:712279-714661 GCF_001890085.2 Hipposideros armiger
GCCACTATGGCACGGGGCAAGCACTATGGGCAGTCTATCTGAAGTGTACCTGGCGTATAAGACGACCCCCCCACTTGGAGGCATATTTTTCAGGGCCAAAAAATCGTCTTATACGCCGGCAAATACGGTATGTTTTATTCTTATTGTGAATTCAATTTCTTTAATTGATATAGAAATAAAATTTTCTCTTCATTCTTGCATCAGTTCTGGTGATTTTTTGTCTTTCTAGGAATCTTTCATTTCACATAGGTTGCTGAATTTATAGGCATAAAGTTATATATAAAATTTTGTTATTTATTGTATTTCCTTATGATCCTTTTAACGTCTATAGGATCTGTACTGATGTTCCCTCTTTTCTCTGTCTTAGAAATTCATGTTTTTTTCCTCATTTTTCCTTGTTCAATCTAGATAGAGGTTTATCAATTTATGGGTCTTTTCAAATAACCAGCTTTTGATTTCTTTGATTTTTTCCGTTACTTAAAAATTTTTTTATTTCATTGATGTTCACTCCTATGTTTATTTTTCCTTAATTCTATTAACTTTGTGTTTAATTAGCTCTTCTTTAATTTGGAAGCTTATAAATAATTTATTTTGAGACTTTTTTCCTTTCTAATATAGGAACCAAAATTATGAATTTCCCTTTATGTGTCATTTTAGCTGCATACTACTGATTTTGATATGTTGTACTTTTATTATTGAATTTGATTTTTTTTTTACTTCTTGTGATTTTTTAAAAAAAATCTATAGGTTATTTAGAAATGTGTTCATTTCAAATATTTGGGAATTTACAGGTATCTTTTTGATTTCTAGTTTAACTCTAAGAGCATACTCTACATAATTTTCAATCCTTTTACATTTTTTGAGACATGTTTTATGACCTATCTTAGTGAATATTCCATGAATGCTTGAAGAGAATATGAATTCAGCAGTTGTTGGGTGTAGCAGTCTATAAATACTAATTAACTCTAGTTGGCTAATAAAGTTCTTCAGATATTCTGTATTATTACTGATAATCTACTTGTTCTATTAATTAATGAGAGAGGAGTGTTGATTATCTATTTCTCCATTTAGTTCTGTCAGCTTTTGCCTCGTGTAATTTGAAGCTGTTATTAGGTACATACATATGTAGTATGGTTATGTCTTATTGGTGAATTGGTCCCTTTATCATTATGAAATGTCTCTCTTTATNNTATAGATTAATGTGGGATGAATTAACATTGTAATGATATTGAGTCTTTCAGCCTATGAACATGGTATTTTCCTCAATTTATTTAGTTTATTTCAGAAGTTATTAATTTCTTTTAATGTTTTACAGGTTTCAGTGTAGAGGCCTTACACATATTGAAACTTATTCTTAAGTATTCTATGTTATTTTTATGCTATTGTAAATTAAATTATTTTTAAATTTAATTTTCTGTTTCCTGCTAATATAGTTGATTTTTGTTTATTAATTTTGTACCTTGTGACCTTGATAAATGATTTATTAGTTTTCATAGTTGTTTCATAGATTTATTAAGATTTTCTACCTAAGCAACAATGTTATCTGCAACTAGAGACCATTTTACTCCTTTCATATGCCTTTATTTCTTTTTATTGCTTTATTGCACTGGTTATGATCTCTAGTACAATATTGACTAGAAGGAGGGAGGGAGGAAGGGAGAGAGAGAGAGAGAGAGAGAGAGAGAGAGAGAGAGAGAATCTTGCTTTTTTTATCTTAAGCAGAAAAGTTTCAACTATCTCACCATTAAGTATGATTATAGCTGTGAGATTATTCATGGATACCATTTATTAGGTTGAAGAAGTTCCCCTCTAGTTCTAGTTTGCTGAGAATTTTTTTTAAATCATAAATTGTGTTTGGATTTTATTAAATGCTTTTTTTCATCTATGAGATAATTATTTAACTTTTTGCCTTTATTCTGTTAATAATAATCTACTTTATTTTGTAATGAATTCCAAATTGAAAAATAAAAAAAACCTTTTAATCCCACTTGGTTGTAATGTATTACCCTTTTAAAATAGTGCTGGAGTTGATTTGTTAATATATATCAAGAATTTTTGTATCTATGTTCATGAGGCATATTAGTCTGTTTTCTGTTCTTGTAATGTCCTTGTCTGGTTTTGTTATCAAATAATGTTGCCTTCATAGAATAAGTTGATAAGTGTTCCTTCCTTAATTTTTCTGAAATTGTGTAAGATTGATATTAATTGTTCCTTAAGTGTTTGTTAGAATTTATTAATGAAGCCATCTGTGTCTGCAATTTTCTTTAGTACCGTATTTGCCGGCGTATAAGATGACTGGGCGTATAAGACGACCCCCTAACATTTCCACTCAAAATACAGAGTTTGTTATATACTCGCCGTATAAGACTACCCCCTCTTCCG
>NW_017731424.1:717551-743940 GCF_001890085.2 Hipposideros armiger
GACAATTGTTCCTTCTTTTCTTGGTCACTTTGGAAGCGATGACCAAGAGACCACTGTCACATATTTTACTTGTACATGTATTATAAAGCCCACAATATGGTGTCATTCTTTTCTTTTAGTCAATTATCTTTTAAGGATTGAAAATGAGAAAAAAATATACTATCCACATGTTACCATTTCTGGCAGTCTTCATTCCTTTATGTAGGTAGATCTGAGTTTATATCTGGTGTCAAGTTCCCCCAGCCTGAAGAAACTCCTTCATTATTTCATGGTAGGAAAGATCTGCTGGTTATTTATCATTTAGCTCTCTTATTTTCAGCACTTAAAAGCTGTTATCCTATTGTCTCTTATGCTGCATTTTTCTTATAAGGGGTCAGCAGTCCTTCGTATTTGTTCCTCTGTGTCTTGTTTCTCTACCTTTAAGATTTTCTATTTATTTACTTGTTTTTAGGAATTTTATTATGATGTAGCTTGGTATGGTTTTCTTTGTTTCATCCTGCTTGGGATTCATTGAGAGTCTTGGATCTGTGAATTGAATGTTTCATCGAATCTGGAAAAATTTTAGCCATTTTTACTTTCCATATTCCCCATCCGTCCAAATATGGAATTCCAATGATATGCATGTTAGACTGCTTCAATGTGGCTTGCCGGTCGCTGAGGCTCTTAATTTTTTTCAGCCTTTTTTTTTTCCTCTTTGTTCACCAGATTAGATGGTTTCCATGGCCCTGTTTTCAAGTTTACTTACCCTTTCTTCTGCTGTGTCTATCCTGCTGTTAAGTTTGTTTGTTTGTTTATTACCTTTTATTTATTTTGGTTACGCAAGTTTATTTCAACAATCACCTAAGGGCTGCTCTGCCAAGCCCTGGCTGTCCTGGGTGGAGGCAATGACAGAAATCTGAAGGCCTCTCACACCAACAACCCTAGCAGATGGCTCCTGCACACCAAGCCCACACTGAGGTGGGAACTAGGGCTTAGGCCTCTTCCTCGTGATGTCACCATGTCAGGCCCATTGTAAACGCCTCCTTCCCACAGCACCAGGGACTAGGCGCACTATATCAGTGTGAGGCTGCGCCTCTCGTCTGACCCCTAAAGCCTGCGAGGCTTGGGGTGGCGTTCTTCCCGAGGGCAGCACCCGGGCTAGGAGCAGAGCTGGGAGATGGCGTCCGGAACTGCTCGCTGAAAGGTGTTGGCACCCGTTAGATCCCACGCTCTCCCAAGAGGGCCAAGTTTGATGAAAGATGGTGATATCTCCGCAGGACCCGGGCATCTCAGGTCACAGCCTCGTACCATCGTTACTCGCAGCTGCCTGCTGTTAAGTTTATTGAGTGAGTTTTTCATTTAACATATTTTTCAGTTTAAAAGTTCAGTTTTTCAAAAAAACGTTGTATTTTATTCTTTTTAATATTCTCTGTTTTCCTCCTAATTATGTTCATTTTCTTTTAAATCCTTGAAACGATTTATAGTAGTTGTTTTAAAGTTTTTGTCTGCTAATTCTATCATCTAGAACATTTGTAGGTCGATTTGTGTTGGCCTTTTTCCTAGTTTTTGCTGACATTTCCTTGCTTCTTTGCTTGTCTGGCAATATTTGATTGGCTACTGGACGTGTGATTATTATGCCATTGAGTGTGTGGATTTTGTTGTCTTTAAAAAGAGTTGTATTTTGTTCTTCAGGCAGTTGCTTGGAGGAATAGCTCAGTCATTTCAAGACTTGCTTTTGAACTTTGATAGGGTATGTCTAGAATAACCTTTAGTTTAGGCCTTCTTTAGTCCTATTTCTAAGGAATGGGCTTTTTGGGGTCCCTTAGATTCTTTGGATGTCGAAGAATCTGGGTAGTCAGTACTTGAGCATTTCCCAGTCCTGCATGAACTCCAGTAGTTTTTCTTACCCTGGCTGTTCTTTGCCTGGTTTTATGGAGTCTCATTCTATGCACACTGCTTAGTATTCATATAAACACTCAAGGGGTCCCCATGGAGATTTCTGGAAACTTTCTCTACATGGGTCCCTTTTTTCTAGAACCCTATTTCCCAAATTCCAGCTACCCTTAACCTCTCTGAACGCCAGTGTTTTCTTCTTATTGCAGCAAGTCCGACATAACTCCACTTGGCTAAAAAGTGCCCCTCGTCCCAGGTAAAAAATTGGGTTTATGGGAAGGTTCATCATTTTTATTTTCTTTCTCTCCGGGATCATAGTCCTACACTTCCTGCTTTTCAATGTCAGAAAACAGTTGTTGCAATCCAATTTTCTGATTGTTTATGAAGGGAAGACTAGTTTTTCCATTATGACCACACATTGAAATTCCCTCTTTATTAAAACATCTGTATAATATTCCATTGTGTATTATGCCATAATTTATTCAACCAATTCCCTATTGATAGACATTCATGTAGTTTCCAATCTTTTCCTTTTGTAAACAATGTTATAGTATAAATCATCACACCTAATTAATTTCATACATGTCTGAGCATATCTGTAGAATAAATTCCTAAAAGTGTCTATCAGTGGTATGTCAGTTTTTAATGTATGTATATATTTTTTTGAAATTTGGTAGACATCTTCACATTACTGTCATGGAATTTTCTATTTACATTTTCACCAACAACGTAAGAGCCTTCCTCTTTCCTACACGTTTTGCAACTATTTAATCTTTACATATTTGGTGGGTAATCTTCATTTCTCTTATTATGCATCAGGGTAGCCATCTTTTCATATATTTAAGAGCCATTAGTAGTTCCTTTTCTGTGAAATGTTCATTCACAACTTATGATCTACTTTTTGTAATAAAAAAAACCATGCAAAAAAATAGAAATAAATACATAAATAAATAAATGAGAGGGTTGGACTGGTTTTTCTGGGTCTCACCATGCTCTAAAATTTTAAAGCAAAACCACTCCAGTGCAAGTCAAATCAACAAAAAAACAAATAAACTCTAAAAGATACAAATGGATCTTGACATTCGGAGCAGAGAGTTAAATCAAGGAAGTTGAAGTATAACAAAGATAAGTGTAAAATTTAGTGTTTGGATTAATCCAGATGTAACCACCTAATGAGAAACCAAGGGAGTGTGGCTTATTAACATGTGTGAAGCAGACCTCGTTGGCTGAAAGGAAGTGTGGTATGAGCCTAATGTCTGGGAGGAAATACTGCTCCAATTTCTATCTGTGAGGGTAGAAATTGTGTTGCTGGGCAGGGGGAGGATTTCCCTGCTCTGAGCTCTTATGAAAAGAAGTAGAAGCCTGTCCAGAGAAAAGAGATGATGTTGCTGGAGGGACTTGAAACCAGGTCATGTGAGAAGTGATGGAAAGAACTGAATGTCTGACAGGTAGAAGAGAAGGCTCAGGGGCCCCATGAATCAAGTCCTCAGATGAAGGAAGACGTATTCTTTTGGAAGAGAAAGCCGACAGGTTCTGCCTGTTTCAAAGGAGGAGATCAAAGATCCACTAGTAGGGTAAATAGGGAGATAAATTTCAGCTCACTGTAAGTCAGGACTTTTCAATTGACCTACCCAAAGATGATAAATGCTTGCCCAGAGTGGTGAGTTCTCTGTCATCAGAGGGATTCAACTATAGGCTACATCTCCTGCACTGGGAAGGGATTCAAGTATTTTGCGGATGGCTGGACTGGATGGCCTGTGAGTCCCCTTACAATTCTGGTATTCTCTGATTTTTACACCCTTTCTACAGAAAAAGAAAACCAGGCTCAAGTAGAATGATTGTTTGGGGATTAAATGACTGAAAAGTGGCAAAGTCAGGTCTAGAACCTAGACTTTGAAAGTCATTCTTTAAATCCGTCCCCATCTATGTAGTCTTAGACAAGGTTAAACAAGACATCCTTGCAAAGTTACTGGTTAGGGGACTTGGACATACTGGGAATCCAGGTTCCAGAGAACTGAGTTCTAATTCTGGTTTTAGCATCCTTCTTGTTCAAGTCATTTCATCTTTCTCAACCTTAGCTCCCTTATATACCACACACTAATGATCTCCAGTGGCACCAACTCTGTTCAACCAGCCCAAAGGACCTTCTCCTTCCTCAAAAGTCCCAAGGATGTATCTCATCTGCATCAGTATACTCAATTCCTCTTCCTTATGATTCTTGCGTGTGTGTGCTCTCTGTGACAAGGACTGTGCCTTGGGGTTGCTTGCTTGCTGGAAGCTCCTGGTGCAATGCCTGGCACTTAGCAGGTGCACCCTACAAAGCTTCTTGTTTTCTAACATCCCCTTGACCTCAGTTCCTGGGGCCTGGAGAAGCTCCATGAGCAAACGAACAGGATCTTCCTTTACACATGTTAGGAGAAGGTAATAAATCAATAAAGGTGTTCAGCAAGATAAAAAGAAGATCAGAGCATCTGCTCTGCCCAGGTGGTTGAAATCAGCATGTTTCCTGAGGAAGTTTTGCCCAGTCACCTCAAAAGTGTTCTGTTGTTTTAACTGTTAGAAGGGGTTTAATGATAAAAATATGCCCGGGACACGAGTCTCTGTCAGACATGGAGCTCAGCCAATAGCCCTATTTTCAGCCCTGACTGTAAGTTGCTGGTGGCTATGGATACCAGAAATGATGAGAAGTGTTCAAAACACGCAAAAATGGACACTTCTACCCTGACGTAGGCAGCCCCATGGTGTAAGGGGTTTATCATCTGTGGGAAGATGGAACTTATCTCCATGGTATCTTCCTAGTCATGTCAACTTATTCCGATGGCGTCTACAGTGGACTTGAGCACGGAGAAGCTTCAGGGAAAGTGCTGGTCACCTGGAAGGACAGGCCAGCCGACCTGATTATTACCTGCAGCTTTCAAGTGCCTGAGCTGGGCAGGGGGAAATGGAAAGGTGAGAAGGGATGGGGATGGAGGTTGTGGTAGATTGAAACATTGAATACAATTCTTTGTTTCTGTCTAGAAGTATTCTATATCGACACCCTTGCCGTGGCTTCGTGGTGGGCGGGGCAGCCTTTCTGCCCTTCGACTTTGGGCTTAGCCATGGGACTTACTTTGGCCAATGGGATGCTTGCAGATGGGATGTGAGAGGATTGAATTATGATTGTGCAGTTGGTCTCTCTCTCTGTGCTTCTGCTATTGCTGTGAGATGTATGTGCCCTCAGTAGCCACTGCCCTTTCAGTCTAAACCCCAGAAAGTAACATGTGGAAGACAGCAACTCCAGCTGAGTCACAGAGCTACAAACAAGAAAAATGAGTATTTGTTGTAAGTCACTGATATTTTGAGGTTGTTTGTCATGAATCATTATGTGTTAATAGCTGACTAATACAGAAGTGAAAGCTCGTGTGTGTATGGGAGGGGCCATGTTGGTGGAAAGTTCCAGTTCTTTCTCAATATTCCAGCGAGGCCTGAGAGCTCTCAGCTAGCTGCTTCTTGATCTTGCTGGCTCCCCTGTGGTCTTCAATCCTCTGCTTCCCAGAGGAGTTTATGGAATGTGGGCTCAGTCAAGCCTGTTCTGAGTTACCAAGTGTGGTAGATTGTTGCCGTAATGGCCCCCAATAAATCTAATGCCTTCGGTGTCAATGCTATTGTGTGGTCCCTTCTCAGAATGACTCTGGGCTTGGCTGTGTGATTTGCTTTGGCCAGCAGACATTAGCAAATGTGATAAAAGCAAAGTCTTAAAAAGTGCATGTACATTGGGCTTGCATCTTTCTGTGGGAACTTGTCCGCCATCTTGTGGGAAAGCCAGGCTAGCCTTCTTGAGGGTGAAAGACCACGTGGAGAGAGGCTCCACTCATCCCAGAAGTCACAGATGTATGAATGAGGATATCCCAGGCCATCTGGCCCCAGCCGAGGCACCCAGACCAGAAGAACTGCTAGGCAACCCACAGAATCATGATCACTAGAACATGTTTGTTGTTTTAAGCCACCACGTTTTGGGGTGCGTGGTGATGCTTCAAAAGCTAACTAATACACCTAGGCAGAAGATAGTTTGGAAAACCAGTGGGGCATCATTTGTGCATACATAGTTTTCGAACATTTACTGTGCTCTAGACATTGTGCTATGGGTTGGGCTTGAGATCTTGAGATGGGAGACAAGTTTTATTTTTTTAAATGCAAGACCAGAAAGCAGATGGTATTGTAGGGACTTTTTGCCTAATGTACAGTCAAGGTGGGTCTTGCGAGGGGTGGATGTTGGCTCAGCAGGAAGCAGGTCACCTAAGACAAAGAAGAGCCAGCCAGGGAAACACTGATTACTACGAGGGCAGAGGTCTGAGCTTCAGATCCAAGTTAGGCTGTGAGAGCAGCAGCAGGTGAGGAGGACAAAAGGGCCTAGAGCTTGGGGAATGCCTGCTCCAGACTGGAAACTGTAGCTCCTCACCGCAATCGCAGGATGATGAGAATAGCCCTGACATCTGTTGAACACTCTCACACCTAGTTTCTTGTTGATACTCATGACCCTGTGAGTAGGTGGGCCAGGTGTTCTTAGCTCTGTTTTACCAAAGTGGAACTGAGGTAGAGGACTTCCCTGGGCCATGTGGCTGCTGAGAGGCATAGCTGGGACTCTGCCTGAGGCTAGGGCCCACTGTGTACACCATCCACCACACTGAACATCTCCCAGGACCTGGAGCCCAGCACTGGCTCTCAGTAGCTCTGGAAGTTCCTGAGGATGCATGACCATGGGGGAAATGACAAGCATGGGGCTAAAATGGCAAGTGCTGGTGTGTTCAGGGCAGGGAGTTAGGCTCAAGGGAGCTGGGTAGGTGGCAAGGACCCTAGAAGGAGAGGTTGTGCAGTGAGCAGGAAACACATTAAACCAGTTGGTGAACAAACCAACCTTCTACTTCCCATCATCCAACCATAAACATCATTCATCTGTCATCCATTCATTCACCCATCTATCCATCCAACTATTCAACCACCCACCCAACCAGTCAACTACCCATCCCATCCACCTAACTATTAACCAATTATTCATCCATCCATCCATCTATCCATCCATCCATCCATCCACCCATCCATCCATCCATCCATCCAATCAACCAACTATGCAGTCATTCAACCATCCAAATAACCAATCAACCAACCGACTTGCCAGCAGACAACCAACCATCCAACCATTAATTAATTCCTATTGTGGGCAATAAGGGTGCTAGAAATAGCAGACATATAAAAGCTGAGTCTTACTTGACTCCATCAGCAAGTACTTAAAAATATCTACCCTAAAAATGTCTTTCAAATGTGACTCTTTTTCTCTGTCTCCATTGCTTTCCCCCTAGTCCAGGTCATCACCATCACTCCTTGACTGCTGAAATAGCCTGATGCTTCTCCTGCCTTTCACACCCCTCTCCTGATTGAATCCTTCCGATGATTTGCTCATCACACTTAGAAATAAATCCAGGCTTCTTACTCTCCATGATGGCACCCTGGCTGACACCTCCAGTCACATATCTACCACTCCTCCTATTTACCCTACTCCATGCTCACTGATCTTTTCATTACTGATGCCCATAAGCTTGTTCCTACTTTAGAGTCTTCTCACTTGCTTTATACTCTGGAATGATCTGCCCTGAGATATCAACATGGCAGCTGCCTCCTGGGGAGTCCAGTCTCAATTTTGGTGTCACCTCATCAGAGGGACCTTCACTGAGTGACTGTTCTGAAGGCCACCTCCAATCTCTCTCTTATCATCCTGTTTCATGCTCTTAATGACACATATTGAGTTCATTCTTGAGTTATTTAAATTCCGTCATAAACAAACTCAACATAAATAATAATAAATAAGCTGTGGGTTGTCTGTGTCCACTCTCAGAATAAGCTGGATGAGAGCAGGGCCTCACCTGACTCATTCACCATTGTATCTCTGGTACCTAGAATAGTGCTTGGCCCATGGCAGGACCTCAGGAAATGGCAGTTATTGATATTATCTCTGCCACCTGATTTCTCCTCGCTTCCTGACTTCTTTTGTCCCAGAGCGCACTGGTCAGTGCTGCTCAACTTCCACAATAAGGAGTTTTAGTTCTTTCCAAGAGAAGGCCTGTTCATTTCTTTGTCATCATCCTCCCCGCAGGCCCCCTGGGGGGTGCCTCCACCATAATGAGCATCCAGACACGTGCTTGTGAAGCCATGTGCTGACCGACTTCATTTTCAGGGACAGCCTCTGTGGGATTTTGGCTTCACCCTCTGGTGCACTTTGATGTGGGAGACTGGCCGCCTGCAGCACTGGCTCCCATCCCCACACATGGCAGCTCATCAGCACCTCTATTCTTAGCCCCGGAGAGGGATGGTGGCCACACCCTGTCCAGGAAGCAGCACAGCCTGCACAGCTCAGGCAGAGTGGCACGCCTCTCACTCTTTGGCCCTTTGGACACCATGTCCTCTGCCCCCCTCCATCAATGGTCAGGAAGTTCTGGTCTCACAGAGGAATTCTCTTGGGTCAGTCAAATGATAAGGACTAGTGTTCTGGGAGTATTTAGGGGGTGGGTGGTGGGGAAACGAATAGTTTAGGAAGTCAAAATTTTCTTAGTGTTGCTTAAAGACTTCTGGTGGCACCTATGGAATCATGTGGCCCTCAGAGGACACAAAGCCAGAATGCCATTTCCACGTGAGGACATCCTTCACCTTTCTTTTCTGGGACCTTGCCTCCTTGGAGCCTCCTTTTGGTGTGACGTGAAGTGGAGCCTTGCAGGGTGTGGCAGAGCCTAAGCACATTAGAGCAGGAATCCTAACTGGATACTGTTCAGCCCTTAGCGAGCAGTGGGTCATGCTGTAGCCTTCATCAGAAGTGCGGCTGTAAACACCGCTCAGGACACCGTTGTCCCAAGTGGAGGACTTTCCAGATAACTGTTTTCATTCAGGCTCCAATTCTGAAAATATACTTTCAGTAGGATTATTTTGAAATGCATCATCCAAGTTATTTCCTTTTTAAGAACCTATGGAACAGAGCTTGTCTTTGGCTTCCAGGCTTGGGGATTCTTATTTTGAATGGAAATGATTTTTGAGCTGTAACACAGTGAACCCAGTGACCACAGGCCCACATGGTCCCAGGCTACAGGACGTGGAGACCTTTGGGTCTGCTTTTTTTTTTTTATGGACAATTTTTTAGAACAGTTTTAAGTTCACAGCAAAATTGAGGGAGAAGATACAGAGATTTCCCCACATGCCCCCTGCCCCCACATGTGCACAGCCTCCCTCATTATCATCATCCCCACTGCAACATTTGTTGCAACTGAACTGACACTGACACATCATAATCACCCAGAGTCCATAGTGCAGTCCATAGGGTTCACTCTTGGTATTGTAGATTCTGTGATTTGGACAAGTGTGTAATGGCATGTATCCACCATTATTGTATATAGAGTGATTTCACTGCCATAAAAATCCTCTGCGCTCTGTTCTTCCCTCCTTCCCTTAACTACTTCTGGCAACCACTACCGTTTTATTGTCTCCAGTTTTGCTGTTTGTAGAATGTTGCATAGTTGGAATCATACAGTATGTAGCCTTTTCAGCTTGGCTTCTTTCACTTAGTAACATGCATTTAAGTTTCCTCCATGTCTTTTCATGACTTGATAGCTCATTTCTTTTTAACACTGAATAATATTCCGTTGTCTGGATGCACCACTGTTTATTTATCCGTTCACCCACGGAAGGACCTTTTGGTTGCTTCTAAGTTTTGGCAGTGAAGAATCAAGCTGCTATAAAGGTCCGTGTGCAGATTTTTTGTGTGGACATAAGTTTTCAATTCATTTGGGTAAATACCATGGAACACAATTGCTGGATCGTATGGTAAGAGTATGTTTAGTTTTGTGAGAAACCACCAAACTGCCTTCCAAACTGGCTGTGCCATTTTGCACTCCCACCAGCAATGAATGAGAGTTCCTGTTGCTAGGGTCTGCTTTTGATGGCTTTCTGTTTTGCTGTCAATTGTCATCACTTGTCACTGAATCTTCCCTCCAGTGTGCTGCCTCTGATTCCATTCATTTGTTTTCTAGTAAAAGGGGGAATAAAAATAGCTGCTTATTCTGTAGGTTTGAGCATTCATTCAATAGGTCCCCTGTGAACACTGCATGTGGGGAAAACAGAGATGCTCAACACTGCACCAGGTCTGTGCCCTCAGGGATCCCATAATCTAGTGGTGGCAACAAGACAGAAGCACCCAGAAAGTCATAGGAAGGTCCCTGTGAGGGGTCCGATGGACCTGGAGCACAACTTAGAAGGTTAACGCTTTTAAACCTGGGCATAAGGAAGAGTTCATTGCTGGAGAAAGTTGGAGGTGGCCTTGGGGACCTACCTAGTTGTTGAAGGGATGTGGCTTATAAACAATCAGTTGGAGACAGACTTGAATGAGACTTGTCTGGCAACAGCCTTACCCTCTCCCCATCCCAATTCAGGAGCCAGCAAGTTCTCGTCAAATGTGGCCAGAATACTGGAGTTCAATCAACTTTTCAGCAGCCTCACCCTGGTGGATTGACTCTCCCCATCATGAAACATTTACTTGGAATCTTTGTCATGGGCAGGCTACTCTCCATTGAGGCCCAAGATGGCAGGATGTGGCTTGGGAATCACACACACTTAGTGTGGGTTTTGTTTTGCCCCTTCCTGGGTGTTTAGAGTTTTTCATGGAATGTTTTTTTGGTTACTATCTTCACATGGTTCAACCCTCCAAGGTACATCCAGGGAAATTTGTATCAGTTTTGTCCCCTGGTTGCCCAGTCCTCCCTGCTAGAAGGCCCTTGCAGGAAGAGGTAACCACTCTTCCTGGTCTTATACATACCTGAGGGATTAAAACATAGACACAAGCAAATGAGACCAAACATTTTCATTTCCCCCTCTTTTACACGAAAAGTAATAAATTACTTTGTCATTTTTTTTTCACTTCAGAGTATATCCTGAGATCTTTTCATTTCTGTTCAGAGACACCTTACTTATTTGTTTGTTTGCTTATTTATAACTATATGGTGTTCCACTGTATAGCAGAGATATATAAATAAACAAACAAACAAACAAATAAACCAATCTATATATTTAAACCAGTCCCATGTGGTAGACATTTGAGTTGCTTGAGTAGGAATTTTAAACGTAGCTTGGGAGGGCTCTCCCCATTGGCCTTGTCCACTATAAACACCTCTCTTTTGGCAAGTGGCCTGCAGCAGTAGAAAGCTGGCTGCAGCTCCAACAGAAACCTTAGGGTAAATAGGACTAGGACCAGTCTTGGGGATGATGTCCCCACTCAGGGAAGCAGCCACGAGACTCCATCAGTGGCTGGAGACATGGTTTTTTTTTTTTTGTTTTTTTTTTTAGCTGAGCCATCCTGCCACCTGTTGGCAGCTCAGCGGCTGCTCAGCTTGGGCTGGGAATCGAACTGTTGTTGCTCAGAGCTCAAACTCTTGAGCGAGCTCTTAACCAACTGAGCCACTCGGCCGACCCTGGAGACATGCTTTGAAGGCACAATAGAAGGATGTTCTTTGCACAGATTGGGAAGCCTTTGTGAGCCTTGAATTCCTGCTTGCACCTGCTGCCTGGCGGCTTGTAGGTGGGAATGGCCCATGCATGGAGCAGCTGCTCATTTATGTGTCCTTTTGCAGCCCTAAGATGTGTGTTGTGCTTGGAAGGGAATGTGAAGCAGTAGACCTGAGGTCCGGGATGGTGGTGTGGTGGTTTATGGTAAAACCTCTCATCTCTAAAGTCTCCTTTATTGGATGCAGGACCAAGTCTGGAGTTCCTCATTCCTTATTTCTAGAGCCCAGCAGGGCGACTAAACTCATAAACTCATGGTCGCTCATTGACATCTTTCTGATTAGCTCATGGGGTGGACAAAATGGGAGTCCTGGCCAGGCTCAGGGGGGTTTGCCAACGAGGCATCTGGGGCACAAAAAGGAAGCTGTCTGTTCTTTTGTGTAGGTCAGCACAGTGTAGGAGAAACGTGCACTATGGGGCTCTCCCCAAGCTCCTGGGAAGGCAAGTGCCTTAGAAAAACCAGCGGATAAGGGCTGGGAATGGGGATTCTGCCTCTGCCCTTGATCCAGAGTCCTGGAAAGATCAGGTCTTCAGAATCATGCACACCTAGTTGTAAACCCTGGCATAGCCACTTCCAAGTTGTTTGGCCTTGAGCAAGTAACAACGTCTCCAAGTGTCAGTTTCTCCATTTATATAATGGGGATACGGATATGTACTTTGCATGATTTCATGAAAATTAAATGAGGGGTGGTCTGAATGCCTGGCACAGGTAGACATTCAATACCTACCAGCATTTTTCATCTCTCCCCGCTTATAAAGACAAACCCCAGCCCGATTCTTCTTTTCTTTTTTCTTGCCTTTCTCTTCTTCTTCCCACCTGGTGTGTGTAAACCATACACGTATAACTTAAGTAGTCTGTAATTTTGAAGCTGGGAAATTGGACAAGAAAGCTCTGCAAACCTGTTATTTCTCTGTAGATTGAGTATGTGTGTATGTGCCTAACAAGACGTTGGGTAGAGGAGAGTTTTAACTTTCCCAATTCTAACCACAGACATCCTATAGGCACCGTGAAACCTGTCTCCTCTTCGTATCCTGAGTGATTTATTTTAAGGCCTGCTATAAAAGCAAGACATTGCTTAATTGTCTTGCTATAAAATATGTAAAGTATTACACTATTGGGGCTCATTAGCTAAAGCAGAGCTGCTGTTTAGTAATCCATAAGGTGATACTTGTTAATGAACGCTGCAAATGATTCTCCTAACTACCAAAGGAGTAATAATAGATATGTCAGCTCGAACAAACAAGTCCCCAGTCCCCAGGGGGCGTGGAGACGCTGGATCGTAATTAGATGGAGGGGCGGGGCAGACGCTTGTAGTTTTGCAGACTTGGCTCCCCGTGCGCTTCCCATCATCCCTTGCAGTCCGCAGAGGTGGGGTGCCCCAGCTGTCTGCATCCTCATTTGGGTGAAGGACCTTTCGTGGCTCACGATGGAAGTTGCAGCCGCGTGTTACTGACAGTCAAAGTTCCTTTCCCCCATATGTGGGCCAGTTGGGGGTCCTCATTTATCGGCCTTTCTGGCAGAGTGGTGTTTTTATTCCCTTGAGACTGGAAGCTGGAGCTCATTATTATCATCTACCCCATGGCTCTGAGTCTGAAATAAAGCGGAGAGTAGGAGTGAGGGGAGGGGGGTTATTCGTGGGCACTGGAGTGTTAAAAGCCATTTGGTCTTTGGGAAACAATATGGTGGTTCCTCAAAAATTAGACATAGAGTTCCCATAGGATCCAGCAAGTCCACTTCTGGGTATATACCCAAAGAGTTGAAAGCAGAGACTCAAACAGATACTGTACACCCATGTTCATTGCAGCACCATTCACAATAGCCAAAAGGTACAAAAACAACCGAAATGTCTATGGACAGATGAATGGATAAACCAAATATGGTATATAAATGTACTGAAATATTATCCAGCCATAGAAAGAAGTTAAATTCTGATACATGCTACAGCATGGATGAAACTTGAAGACTTCATGCTAAAATAAGAGTCTATGAACTCATGATATAAATAAATAAATGAGTAAATAAAGGGGAGGGGAGCTTTGCATTACAGTGGTTTTCAAATAATAGATGTAGAAAAGTGATGCAATTAAAAGTAACATTTGACATCTATAATTATAATTGTTTCAGGCAAGAATCACCAATGAGTGCTAAAATTGTTGGTTGAAATTAGGATGGGAAACAGAACGTTCACATAATTTCTAAGTTTCTCTCCACAAGACACTTATTAATTACAGAGGGGAAAATGGTAACTACAGAAGAGAAACCTGGCAGACATCATATGAGCTAAGGATCAAAGTTAACATTACAGTGACAGAGATGAATCACCATCGTGTACCTCCTGATACGATTCTCTGAGAAGGCATGGCACTCTCACTGCTAAACATGTATTCCTGCTAAAAATGCATGACCTGAACCCGAGCATGAGAAGACATTAGACACATTCAAGTTGAGGGACAGTCCACAAAATAACTGCTTTCACTCTTCAAAATGGCCAAGACCTTGAAAGATGAAAACTGAAGACTGTTCCGAATTCAAGGAGACTGAAGAGGCATGACAAGGAAAGGGAACCTGTCATCCTGGGTTGGGTTTTGGACCAGGAAAAGCACAGCAGTGTGACAGTTGGTGAAATCTCAGTCAACTCCTAGATTAGATAATGCTATTTTATCAGTGTCAATGTCCTGATTTTGATACTTGCACTGTGCTTATGTAGGAGAATGGCTGTTTTTTTTAAATGAAAGGAAATGCACACTGAAGTATTTAGCGATAAAATAACATTATACCTCCACCTTACTCTTAAAAGTTTCAGAGAAAAAATTAAATTTACAGACACACAAGTTTGTATATATGAGACAGAAAATGAGAGTGAGAATGATAAAGCTAGTTCGGGAAATGTTAACATTTGGGGAAGATGGGTAAAGTGTGCATAGGAATTATTTGCTCTTCTTTTGCAATTTTTATAAGTCTGAAATTATTCCAAAATAAGAAATTTAAAAAAAAATTTATGGGCATTATTCTGCTATCTAACTTCTCTTACCACTTGTCTCACTTAATTAATTTATTCCTCAAGGTCACTAACTATTATTTCTCCCATTTTAAAGCTGAGAAAAATGGAGGCTCTGCAAGATTCAGTAATTTGCCCGTCATAAGGTTAGTAACGGCAGAGCTGAGGTCTGATTATAGGTGGTTCCACTCCAGTGCGTGCATGTTTAAACACCTCATTACAAATATTGATTGTGTCTATTAGGTGCTAAGTCCTCTATTCATAATGAACATAACGAGATTTACTTTGCGCTGGAACCCTCTGCAGTGGGCTGTGCCATTCTGGTTCTATGGACAGGAGCGAGGCTGCTCAGAGAGTTTAAAGGATGGGCCAGTGTCCTACAGTTAAGAGATGGTAGGTGTGGGGATTTGAACTCAGGTCCTCCTGAGGCCAAAGTGTGTCTCTCTGCTACACCATGTGCTTCCAGTCTGGGTCCAGGCTAGAAACAGCAGAGTAGCAGGACCCTGGCCCACAGCTGGTTGGTGGGTGTGCAGCCTCTTCCTTGCGAAACAGCTACCTGTCAGCCACAACCGCAGGCCTGTCTTTCAAATCTGGGGAGCAGAGTGCTAGTTGTACAGCGGTATGCACTGTCATTGTTAGGGAGCCACACTGACACTGTGGCTGGAAAATTCAGGGTCCTGGGGAAAATCCTGCAGAGAATGTCATCTACATAACGATCTGACCCGGTGATGTTGGGCCTGATTCTTTTTTTTTTTTTTTTTTTTAAGATTTTATTGGGGAATCAGGGGAAGGGGAACAGACAAGTTGCTGTTGTTTTGTTCTTCAGTCTAGTTGTGGAGGATGTTGCTTCACTGGTCCAAGTTGGCACCATCATTGCGCTCTTCCCGGGCGAGGCAGATCAGTTGCCGGCTTCTGGACGGCCGCTCATGGTGGCTGCTGGCCGCTAATGCTGGCTGCTGGCTACTGGCTACATACGGTAGCCCATGGCAACCCACTGCAGCAGGGGCTGCAGCCTACACCATCATCTGCGACTCACAGCAGCCCAGCTCCAGGTTGAGCTGTTGTTCAGCATCTTAGCTGTAGAGGGCAGTGTCACTGGCCCTCATATGTGGGATCTGAACCGGGGTCCTCTGTCATCCCAAGCCAGTTCTTAACCAACGTGCCACTCGGCCGGCCTGGGCCTGATTCTTGAGCCATCCTCCATGGGAGTGGGCCGCAGTGGGGCTCCTCTTCTCCCAGGAGCATTTCTCACTGTGGCTGGTGGGACGTGGACTCAGGGACTCACAAGAGAGCCTGCAGGATTCCTGCACAGCCTCGAGGCCTGCCTTCCTCTCGGAGGGATGGTTGTGGACAGCTTTTGCTAACAGTTTTGGCAAGGCAGCTTGATCATGAGTTAGGTATAAAAATATTCAGGGGAAGACAGTGACTCATAATTGGGGAATTCAAGGGGACACACGCAATGTAATAATGAGTGGTTTTAGTACAGAACCCAAGGGGCCACTATGGTGTGAAAGAACTCCGTTGCAGAGGAAGAGGCCCGAGGAGGGACTGTTAATCCCTGCAAGCAAGCTGTAGCTGTCATTTCGATATTTTCTTAGATTACAAATATGGGTGATGTTCATAGATGTGGGTCTTGAAATATACAAATAAATCAGTTTCCAGGACAGAATCTTAGACTGTTAGCACTGGCTGGAGTCCATAGATCCCAGGGGTCAGTGCCCACAGTTTGGCCAAAGAAGCTGAGGCTGAGGAAGCCCCGCCAGTCCTGACTCCCAGCCCAGTGCTTTCTCACAAGTTCTGTTTGCCTGGCCTTCCCTCTGAGGCCTTCCTCAGCTCACTCATTCCCCCAAGCTGTTTTGCATTACACTCCCCCTAGGCTGGCAGTTCTTAAACTTTTTTTTTTTATTGCAACCCACATTAAGAAATACATTTTATATTGTGACCCAGCACACATACGCGTGCGCACACACACACGATCAGCAAAAGTCAGGGTCCTAGCAGGAAACAGAATTCTTCCAAATGGTTCAAAATAAGGAGACTTTATTGAAGGGGTACTTACAGGGATGTGGGCTGGGTTAAGGAAACCAACAATGGCTGTTGTGAGGCACCTGACACTAGCAACAGTGGGAGGCTGTCACCACCTCCAGGGCTGGAAGGACAAAATGAGGAATAGTGGTACTGGAGTGAGAGCTGGAGCTGGGAAGGGGGGTCCTGGCAGGAGCCGGGGTCCCGGGAGGTGCAGCCTTTACTGGAGGCGCTGTGCCGAAGCTGGGTTTGTGCTGCAGCCAGGAAACAGTGGGAGGCAACACCCAACATCTCTCTCCTCCAGCCTCATGATCTCAGGGCTACCCACTGGCCAAAGCCAATGAGTGAAAAAGCCAGGGAGGTTCATTTGAAGGGGTCGGCCTGCTGGGGCCCAGAGCAGAGCAGTGAAGGGTGGAAAATGGGCAGCCGCTGGGGCGTGGGGCAACGGGTAAGAACCAGCTCGGGCACACACGATGCCACTTTGTGAGTATAAGATCTAGGGCTCCCCCTCTGATAGACACAGCCCGGTCAGCACACAGCCTGGCACACAGGAGGGCATCTTTGTGCGCACTGGCAAAGGCGCCCTTTCCTCCTGGGGATGCGGCCCCCCCATGTCACAGTCTGAGGTTGGTGATTGAAGGTTGGGCTGGAGCATGAAGGCCAATGTCCCACCCATGCCCCAGGGCCCTGCACACACATATGCAAAAATGAAATAAAATTTCCTGAAACAATCCGTACCCTTTTTTACATTGCATTGATCTAGCTCAGGGGTCAGCCAACTCTTGAGACGGAAGAGCCAAACCTGTCCCTCGAAGTTTTGCGAGACCTATAAAACAAATGAAATCACCATTATGTGAATAATATCCTTTAAAAATTTTATAAATGAAACTATGATAGTTTTATTTTCATTTTCAATTTTACTTCGGAGCCACATTTACATACCCAAAGAGCTGCACGTGGCTCGCGAGCCGCAGTTTGCCGACCCTGATCTAGCTTATTCCCGTTCCATTCCTTTCTATCCCATCCCATCTCCTCCCATCCCATCCATCTCTTTCCACTCCCTCTTTCATTAAAAAATGCTGGTCTTGACCCAACTAATGGGTAGTTGTTGCATCCTAAAACCACTGCTGCAGAGTGTGGGCTGTGGAGCTTCCAGAGCCCAGTAACCAGCAATAGCATTGTTTTCAGGGCACAGATAGACTCCAGCTTGGCACTGCTCACCGCCTAGGTCCAGACTTCTCAGGAGAGCCCAGGCTGCCTGCAGGGGTGGGAAGGGCATGGAGCCTGTGTGGCATCATTATGGTTCTGGTGTTAGAAAGATTTGGGTTCAAATCTTATCTCCGTCATGTGTGACGTTGGCTAGGTGACCTGTTCTTTAACCGTCAGTGTCCTCATCTGTAAAATGGGCATGATGATTACCCAACTCTTAGATTGATGTCAGCGTTCAACTAGATGAGGTCAGTAACACACATGGCACATGTACACACTCAAAAAGTATTGCAGCAGTTATGATTGTGATAATGGCTCCTAGGGACTCATTCCTTGCGAGGAGTCATCTTCCACCCCTGGGACATCGGGCAGATGTGGAGAACTCGGGGGTTGCCTGGTTTGGATAGAGAGCTGGCCGCCACCTTCTGCTTTCCAACCTGTGAACTAAATAGGCCAAGGAATAGCTTCTTTGTGCCACGGAGCATTCAGAGAAACGGCTGAGGCCCCTGGAGTCACTGGACATGTGTGTACAGTGTCCTCCTGTTTACCCAGAATCCAGACTGCAAAGGCCAAATGCTCTGTACTTTTTCCCTGCACTTTGCTTTTATGAGGGAGAGAGAGGTACAGATAAAGCAGCTGAGAGAGGGATTTGTGTGAGAGAGCAATTTCCTGGGCAGGTCTTAGAGTGAGAACAGGTTCAGCCTGAGATTTGGTCCTTCTGCACCGACAGTCACAGGAAAGCCCATGGCAGCCTTCCCGCTCGCCACTGCCCAGCACTGGCAGGCGCTGCAGTCACCAGCTACACCCTTCAGAGAGGACACTGTGTCATCCTTTCCCAAAGTTTGCCTGGCTTCATTTGGTTTTTGAGGTCTCATCTGTGCTGCCCTCTGTACCCCATACTAACCTCCCTCAGAGATAGCCCCTCCCACACTTAATGGAAACTCTCCATTGGCTGGTGGGACCCCTGGGGGAGACTGCAGGTGACTTGAGGGTGGGAGCTGTCTGATTCATCTTTGTGACCCCAATCCCAAGCGAGGAGCTTTGCACGTGGCAGCCCCTCATCCCATGCTTGTGAAGTGAATGAAGTGGGAAACCTTCAAATACATCGTTTTTGAACTTCATGTCATTTCTCCCCGTTTGCTGTGTGCTGACGAGATTTTGAGAAGGCTACTTAGCTAAATTAAAACCAAATGCCAACCCAGATCAAATCCCTCCCACCCACACTTGTCATTTTGTGTAAGAGGAACATCAGACAACACAACTTTGAAGATGAAAAAAGTCAGGCCCTATGACTCCGCGTTGCTTCTTTTTATTCTTAGCATCTTAGCTTAGGCTCCGTGGAGCCGTCCTCTCACCCTGACTCCCGGGCCACTGAGATTCACTCACCCTTTGTTCTCATCACCAAAGTAATACGTTTTTGTAAAGAATTAGGCAATACAGGGGAAAATAAAAGCAAGGAAGAGAGTAAAACTACCTGTAAGCCCAGTCCTAAGAGAGAACTCCACCATTGGATTTGAGTATGTTCTTCTAGACTTTTCTTAGAGTATATAAGCACATGTACACATTAAAAAATACATGTTATCATTGCTTGCCTAGTGCTGTGACATATGCTTTTGTTAATTAACATCACAGCGTGACAGGTTTCTGTCACTAAATGCAGTTGTGAGTCCTGTCCTCATTGTTAAAAGCTCCTTCTATTCATGGGTTTGCCACACAGCCCCTCATGACTGGATATGTAGGTTGTCTCCACTCTCTCTGCTATTGAAAACATTTGCTTTGAACACAGCTAAGGCCATGTACCCAAAAAGGATAGTTTGTGTCCTCGGAAAGGCTTGACAATATGAATGACTGTTTATCCCCCCACTGAATAGACCAATTAGTGTGTAGACAGCCTTACAGCAAGAAGAGTGTTTTCTCTTCTGGCAAGATGATAGCCAGCCATTTCGGAAGGAAGAAGGAGACGTTTGGAGGGAGGCTGGGTGTTTCTTCAAGTCTGGAAGGGAAGCACCTGCAGCTCTCTCCAGCTGGGAGGAGAGCAGCTCTCCCTGTGGCCATCTTGCCTGTCTTAGGGGCTGGAGCGGTCCCTCTACCAGTACACAGATGCGTGTTTTACTCTCTGGCATGACAACCTACTAGGGAGATACAGACAGAAAGCCCCAGAGAGCTCAATAACACGACATAAACATGCCTAAGTCTAGAAGGTGAGACTCAAGACCAAGACCCATGAATCTTCCATCAATTTCCTTCCTGTTCTGTACACCTGAAACTAACAATGAAAAAAAAATTTCCTTCCTTTTCATGAAAAAGTGTTTTACTGCAAAAGCCTGAAATCAAATGCAAAGTGTGTGCCGTGATACAAACACACGCAAATTTGTGAGCACTGAGAAAAATCCTGGTGATGTAACTTGATTGTGTTGACAAATTAACCTAATGAGAATAGCTTCCCACTATGAATTCATTAAGCAAAAATGTGCAAAGTAGGTATTTGCAGCCTGTTAACCCTTAATTGGCGCAACACTGAAAACACTTAATTGTGACGGGTGTCACCAAAATCCCTAATGTAGTTAATCACCATTAGACTCACAAAATTATACATTTTAAATGATGATCTTTAATTAAACATTATTTGGGATTATCTTCAGCCCATGCTCTAAAATGAACAGCCCTGGTACACTTGAGGAAGTGGTGGCAAAGGTAATAATATCAGGAGTGTTGCTTTTTGCTTGTAATCAAACCTCTACATACGGAGAACATGGAAAGAAGATACAGGCAGTTTTGAAATAAGCTTCAAATATTTTAAAGTGGTACGGTGGAAAGTGCTGGACCTAAAGAGAGGAGAGGCCTTGTCACTCCATTGCTGTGTGACCTTGGAGAGATCACATGTGTTCTCTGGGACTCAGGTTTACGATCAGTAACGTGGGGGATTGGAAATATCTGGTGCATGCAGGAGAGAGATGAAAAGAAAGAATTTTAACACATTCGTTGGCTCAGACAAAAGTCAGGACACAGTTGTTGAACTCCTCATTCAGTGGATCGGTGAGCGGATGCGCCATTGACTCTAAAATGCGCCGTGGAAACCTAAAAAAAATGGCGGCAACAACAACAAAAGGGTGGGACTCGATTAGATTTTCTTTCTGGCTCCTGACGCATCTGCCCTCAGAACATGCACTGACGTAGACATCTGACTGCCTTCCTCCTTCCTCGGTGGTCCCAGTAGTGGGGGAGGACACTTTTCATCCTAACCAACAAGCCCCATATTGCCAAGAAAATACTTTTCCTAAGTTAAAAGAAAAAAAAAACAAAAACGTTCTGCAGTTGTGCTAATCTAATCTTCCTTAGACCTTCTATATCCTGCACAATCCATTTCAGGGTTCAAATACAAATTATAGTAGCACCTTTCAGATCCCTGGGGACTCTTCATCACGTACACAATTTTAATGATCTATATTCTGAGGTGGTTGGGCAGTGGTCTCCCCCAAGAGACTGGGAAGTCTCTGAGGTGTGTGTTCAAAAACACAGCTGGTGGCAGGCCTGGAAGTCTCTGTGGGGTTGAACGTGGAGCAGGTGGGGAAGGGAGGAGGCTGACGTGATGACCATGTCTGTGTAGACTTCTGCTGCTGCCTCAGCAACATGGAAGCCTCTGGCACGAACCACAATAAAAGGAGAGGTGTTGGGAAGAGGGTGACTATGGACTGGAGTGGGGCTGAAATGCCAGGAATGTCCATCAAAGGGAAATTGGGTGCTCATTTTCTTTGTTGTGATTATAGGCCTGGAGCAAAAAAATGCCAGGCTCTCTGGGTGAGTTCTAGTGTGGCCCCATGGTAGGTCAATGGAACTTCACCTACCAGCTGCTGAATGCCTCCTGTGTACCAGGCTCCATGCTGGGCCCTACGGTTCCGTGCTGGGAGGCAGCGGAGCCTCCATCCACTTCTGGAGCTGGAGCTGGCCTGTTCTCCCTGGGGCTCTAGGCATGCTGATCTCTGCTGTTTGGGCTCGGCTCTACCCTGGATTGCCCTCCTTGTCAATGGGGTAAACTCCATGGGTCTTGGGCTCACTGTGCTTCTTGGATTGTGCTGTTTTTCTGAACCTTTTCCTGGCAGGGCAAGCACTGTGACTGTAGGTGACAGGCACCCAGCTCTGCCACCATACGGCTTTCCTGAGGCTGGGTCCCTCTCCCTTCCACGCATGAGGCATCACTAGGGAACAGGAGGCATGGTCCCTGACCTCATGGGCTTCCCCGTTGGTGGGGGAGGGCTCGTGATGCCCATGAACCACAGAGTGGCATGGGCCCCATGAGGAGTCACACTGAGGAAAGCCAGTTGTTTGCAAAAATCAGTGTAACCTCCCCCTGCCCCACGGAACTCTAAATAACCAAGTAAAACAGACGAAGGCTAAAGGCAGAGCTTCTTTGGTTGAAGTGAGTGATGGGGTCTCCAGGAAACATTTAAAAAAGTATCAGTCTCTCAATGAATACATGCTCCTTTAAAAAAACTAGAACAGTGAAAGGTTAGCGAAAATCTGTCGGCTTCCGTGCCTGGGCTGCTTCCTTTGTGCCCTTTGTAGAGGTAACCACAGCTACAAGTTGGTATTCTTCCAGACTTAGCCCATGCTTATATGCAAATCTCTATCTACATAGCATTGCTTTGTGTGTGTTTTGTACTAAAATTGCCATACTGTTGAGCTATCTATACCTAGTTCCTTCTTTTTAAGTGCTGTATAGTATCCCACTATATGGACACTCCCCACTAAGTAGAGCAGTCTCCTGTTGATGGGCGATTGGTTATTTTCTATTTTTCATGGTCACGAGCAAAGCTTGTGTATGTCTTTTTATGCATAGGTAAGAGAGTTTTCCTACTGAGGAAAATTTTCCTGACAGCTTGGAAATTGTCCTGTTAGGTACTTGGGTGGGGTGGGGTGGTGGGGTGGGAGTGGGAGAGGGGCAAGAGGATGGATGGGAAAGCTTCACAGAGGAGCTGGGCTTGCATCAGGCTGTGAAAGGTGAACGAAGGCTTCAAATAGGAGAAAAGAGAAGAGGCGGGGAGTCCAGAGTGGGAGAGGCAGGTGGTGTGGTCAAGGGCATTGACCCAAAGGACACAGGAGGTTGGTGTCTGGTACCAGGGTGGTTGTGTGGCTAGACAGGTGTATCTGTGAAGCATGCACTTTCTAGGGATAGGGCAGAAGCAACTCACAAAGGTGCCTGCAGGTGATGCTGCACCCAAGGTATGCTCTTGTTTAGGCACCTGGGCTTACTGATGCCTTAAAATACCTGGGAGGGGTTGGTCTTGTGCCAACACTCATCCTCTTTCTCCTGGTCCAGTAACTCAGACCGTTCCTTTCTCTTACCAACATGCTGCCCACTCAGCTGTGATCCCTGTACAGCAAAAAGGAGGAGCCAGCAGCCAGCATCACCTGACTGGCCTTCCTGGGGTTGGAGTTCAGTGGACGAGGCCCATCCAGGTGCTCTGAGGAACAGTAGGCAGCTTGGAGGAGGATGGTGCCAGCTCTTTTTGGGTGATTCGGGGGTCCTGGATGGACCCCCATTGCTTCATGGTGATGCCAGTCATGGCCATTATCTGCTCAACCTTTGCTTTGAGACTGGCAGGGAAAGCCTTTGACTAGACCCTGAAACTACTCTGGGGACGTTAGGAGTGCCCCTGTAGACTGGCGCTGGGAGTAATCATAGAAGCACAGACTCTGAGAGGGATGGAAAGGAGGAGGGAGGTGGCTTTATTGAACTTCCCTTCTCATGGGTGGGGACAACACTCCTAAAGCTTCTTCTCGCCCCAGCACATTTGTATCGGGAGAGACCCTCTGACTGTGCCTCGGTTTCTCTATGTGCCTCACGACTGGCTCCCCAACCTTTTGACATCTCCCAAAGTGGGCCTAAGAGTGGGTGTCCTTCCTGACTCCTGGGTGGGAGGTTCTGAAGACCAATGGGGGTTGGGGACAAAGTGTGACAGTGTGTGGGAAGTCTCAACCATCCTTCCAGTATCTGTTAGTGTCAATGCCAGTTGCCTCTCTCTCTAGTCCTTCTGTGGTCACACATGTTCCAGGCAAGAGGTCCCACACTCTGAGCTTCCAGAAGGTGTTCTGGCCTGAACAACAGGACGATGGTTGGAGAGTGGAATGCAGTGGGGTTGGAAAGGAAGTTGGGCTGCCTTGTGTGGGTCCTGAATGCCAGGCTAAGGGATTTCAACCATTATTTCCTGTGGGCAGTGGGGAGCCACTGAAGGTCTCTGAGTGAGAGCAGCAAAGTGATCTGCTAAGGAAGTGGAGGATGGATTAGGGGGGTGGGCAGAGGCAGAGTCCAGTTGGGAGAGATTGGGCTTGTCCAGGTGTGAGGGATGAAGAGCTGAATTATGGGGTAGTAGAGCAGGAGGCAGGGAAGGAAAAGCTGCAGGAGAAATTCTGGAAAACTCAGCAACTTTTTGCATCGGAAAGTGGGTAAGTGACACATACCCAGTGGGACAACATGGCTGGCGCAGACCCTGACGGCTGCATTTTCTTTGGGCGAGCCTTCCTAATTAAGGTGACTTGTCAGGTGGATGGGTAATTAAAAGAGCAGAACTTCTAACCTGTGAGGCCCTTAGCAGTCCCCCGTCAAAATTAATGGTCTGGTCCTCAGAGACAACGAATGCCAAGGTAACAGGGAGAGGTGCCTCCTCCCCAGCAGGGATGCTTGGCCCCAGCTTCCGGCTACACCTGCCTCTGTCCCCCCAACCAGCTGTGGGCCCCAGAGCAGGAATGGAACCTCTCTGAACCTTCATTTCTTATCTGGAAATGGACACAGTGATAGCCCCACTCTCCACGTTATGGAGAAATTAATGGAGCTAATGAGTCCAATGCATGTTGAACTTGGAGCCTGGCACACAGTGAATACTTCATAAATGGCAGTTGTTGTTAATGACAACCTGGCTGAGACTTTCCTCAAAGGTTCTTATCAAGAGTCCTGTATGATTTCACATTAGTCTTTGCCCTCAGGATACCCACCTGTCACTTTGCCTTGTCCCTTCATCTAGCCCTGAATTCCCATGAGATCCTAACAAGGGCCACTTGAACTTCAGGTACTCATGGTTCCGAGGGACTCTCCTAGGTTCGCTTTCTGAGGTCACCACTTCCACAAGGGTGTGTAGACTCACTGTCTTGCCTCCCTGTGAATTTCTCTCCCCCGTTGCATGGCCAGTGCTATTAAAGGCAGATATTCTTCTGGAACCTGGGATGGGGGCATTGTGTGTTTTTGTCTATAATAGGAACCAGCAATATTTTGTTGGTCCAACGTATTTAAGACAATGGTTTTGCCAAGAGCAGTGATATAAAAGGGACTTATTAACACTCTATCCAATTAGCATATAGCTCTAACTGCAATGCCCTCAAGGGTCCTACTGCTCCTCTTATCACATTGGCTGCTTCTTCCTGGCATTAACGATGTGGGTTGATGCCAAATGTTCAGATGAGAAAGGAGGGAACTAGCCTTTGGTGCCTCTGGGATGGAGGGATCTCAGAGTGAGGGGAGGTGTGGGGGTGTCTTGGATCCAAGGAGGCCAAGTTAGTCACTGTCTGAAGAAAAATGTCTTATGGAGGTGGTTTGTGGTCTCGGGCTGAGACCTATGAGTTTTTGGAATGTACCTGATGGAGAAAGGGGAGGATGGGTGAGTATTAGGGTTTCTTCCCTTTGCCAAGAATGGAAATAAGGCAGAGCATTGACGTCTACTCAAAGCTTGGTGGCGAATTCCTGGCGGAGAACTGAACTACCCCGTGACTTCCGAAGTCTAGGGTATTTTGTTTTGGGGGAAAAAGCCTGCCTCCTCAGCAGATCCATTCGGTTTTGCATGTGTACCTGGATTTACAGGAATGTGGATGAAAATAAGTGCATCCATTTGAGGCCTAGTCACTTGTCCGTGTGTTATGGCTAGGGGACTCTGTCTTAGGTTTAAAAAAAAGGGTTAGTGAAGATGATGTCACACGGGTGAAGCAAAAAGAAATACGTGGTCAAGAAGTCTTGCCAAGCAAGTCATAGAATCTCGTATGTTGGGAGGCAACTATTGGGTTGTCGGAAAAGTCATGATGCATTTTTGCAATGAAAAACAGAGAAAAAAATACGTCATGACTTTTTCGACAACCCAATAGTTGGTGCTTTGTTGTTTCGTTTTTACTGGCTCAGCATCCATTTCAGCCTTCATTGGGAAACACCATCTATTCTCCCCCACCCCCACTGCCACCCCTCCCCTGGGAGAAAATTGCCCTTTCTCTTCTCAGACCATTAGGTTTAAGTGGATTGACATCACTCCCTGATCTAGGGTGAGCACCTGAGTCAGGCCTGGCCAGTAAAAGCATCCCACTCCTCACTGGCCATGGTGAATGGTTCAGGGGTGGGGCAGGCGACCCAAGACCATATGATGAGGCTGAATCCAGACATTGTTCTTGGGACTATTGGGATTGAGGCATATTTCCTCTACTGGCATTTAAGCCTGGAATTATTAACAGTCACATGGGGAAGCCTGTCTGAAAATAAAGCAATCAGAAAGGAAAAAGCTTAGAGATGGAGAGAGACAGAGTTCTTATAACGTTTGAGTATCTGATTCAGCCATGCCGGAAGGCCACTCAGACTATCAGTTAAGGGAGCCTACAAATACCTCACCCTCCCTTTTTTAAACTTGTTTTTATGTTGTTGCAGCTCAGAGAATACTGACTAACTTAAGGCCTCAGAGATC
>NW_017731424.1:746460-749605 GCF_001890085.2 Hipposideros armiger
TACTGTGCCTTGCACGTAGCGGACACGCGGCAAATATTTGTTGAATGATTGGAATCCCAGGGGCTGTTTGAGTTATAATGCAACTAGACATAGCACTTGGGCTGTGCTACTTTATGTCCCAGCCACAGGTCTCTGATGGGGCAGTTGGAATGGCAGATTTGGGGTTAGGACCAGGGCTGTCTGGTACCTGCATGGTGCCAAAGTCACCTCCACGCCTGGGATGACCTTGGCATTTGTCAGCCAAGGTGGGAACTTAACTTTCTAACAGCAGGCGAGGGATGGGGGTGGAGGAGGTTTGTGTTTTTCTGCTTGAGTTGTAGCTGTTTTTCCTCTTTCCTTCTGGGAATAAATTACTGTGGCTTTATAGCCCTTACAGGAGTTTCTGGGAAGTCCAACTGGATGAATCCCAAAAACTGAATTATTTTTTGAGTTTCCAACTCCCCCAGATCCTCATTTAGCAGGAAAATGGTGTCAGCCTCCTTGCTTCTGACAGATAGACTATCCCTTCCAAACGGGGTCACCTCTCCTTGATCATTTGAAGTTTTTTTTTTCCAGTGGACTCCAAGAACATGGGTGAGCGCCCAGACCCAGACACTTCGCGAGGGTGAGGAGGCAGCTTTGGAAGCCATGTCACCTCCTTGACCAAGTGCTCAACCCAGTCAGGACAGAGCTTGGGGCTGGGGGAACCTGACTTGCTGCCCCATCCTTGCTCCTTAGAACCACCCATCAGCATCCATCGACTGCTTTTACACTGATGTAGGTGCATACAGCTTAATAAGCATCGGCGATGTTATATTGTCAATTCAATTAAACAACTCCACCTGCCCCCAGTTCCCATCTTAGAAAAAGGCTCTGTGCAGCCAAACATCTGTAGCCCTGGATATGTAATCTTCCCCTGTTTTGTTTTGCTCCAGACAAAATGGTGGAAAAGCTGAAATTTATGCCTTTGGAATCTGAGNGCAGAAAGATCTAGATTTTAAAGTAGCACTTTTTCAGAAGCATGGGTTTGTGTGCATCTCTTCTGGAAGAAAGTTGTAAATACTGCCAGCTAGTGACTGTCCTCATTCTTTCTGCCCCATGCAAACTTGATTGTACCGCAAATGCTCTGACCAGCACCCGGTATGTGACAATGTCCTGAAATTGGTTAGCAGGCCATCTTGGAAAGGTCGGCCAGGAAGAGGTGGGGAGCTTGACACTATCTAGTCCCCAAGCTGGGGCTGTGAGCCCGTGATCAACTAAGTCAGGTACATGAAGCTATGGCACCATCAAATTACCTGCCTACTTATTTTGTCATCTTTTTTTTTCTTGTCCAACAATGAATTTTTTTTTTCTTCCAAGATAAGACTTGTTATATCCTGGCCTACATTTTCGTTGTCTACTTGTTGGCACTTTGCGTGTGAAGACCCAGGCTCTGAGTGTGCCTGGGGCTACTGTGGTTGGTGGAGTTCTTGCAAAGTGTCTGTGTGGAGCCATCTGAGCTCTTCTCATGGAGGGACCATTTGTGAGAAGAGCTTGAGGGCACAGAATGCAGATGCACCCACAGAGCAGGGCAGGATGAACAGAGCAGCCCCAGCAGTGCCGGTCCCCACGAGCGTCAGCCCAGGCAGAAGCAAAGCTGAGTTCTGCGATTCCGCAGCAAGGACAGGGCATTTATTGACTTCCATTGTGGACTAGAAAACTCATGGGGTAAACCTGATGTCATCCAGGGTTTAAACAATGTCACCAGGGCCTTTCTTTTGTTCCTGTCTCAGCTGTGCTTTCCCTAGTGTTGTCCTAATTCTCAATCTAAGCCCCAAATTTACATCTTTGTGGCCAGGGGTCCCAGACAGAGAGATAATTGCCCACTTCCTCCCTCATCTGGCGTAGTCTCTGAAACAGACTCTGACTGGCTGACTTGGGTCACATGTCTTCCCCAATCAAGTGCTAGAGATTGTGCATGGAGTATACCCTGGAGGAAGTAGTCGTGGTCCCTTGATTGACAGCTCTATCAAAATCAGGTGGAGTCAGTGTGGTTAATTTCCAAAAGGAAGGGATGCAATGAAGACTCAAATGTAAGGGACGTCTTCCATAGCCAGCACACAGCCAGCACAGAAATAGATTTCACGTGCCAACTCCATTGAATTGGTGTTGGCTGCCCACAGTTAGTGGATTAGAAGGCTGCAGGGTCTGCCATAGGTGCAGAACATGGGTGCAGTGAACACATGCTCTGTTATTTGCGTCATCTGAGCTTCTCAGGCATGAGATGCTAGAAAGTTCACACTGACTTAGTTTGGAGAAAGTTCCTAGGTCTCAAGTCAGAGGAGCCGATCTAGAAATCCCAGGGCACGTCATTAACTTGCTCCTAGCCTCTCTCCCCATCCCACTTCCCTGCTTCACAGGAGCATTTCCTCCCTGTTAAGGGCCTCTGCTTGGGCTGGGGGAGAAAGCTCAAGACACTCTAGCTGAGGACCCTCCTCTTCTCACAGTGCCGTGCAGAGGTCCTCAAATATTCCCTCTCTTGGGAGGAGGGACTGTTCTGGGGCCAGGTGCTTCCTTTTTGCCTTCTATCCTGGATGGAGAGAAAAAAAACCAAGAGAAGAGAAGAGACGTGAGCTGAGTTTTACTCTTTTCTCCCCAATTTATAGCATCTCGACTGGTGAAGGGAAAAGAACAGCTGGGTTCGAGAGCCAGCTTGGACTCGATGAGTTGGGGCCCTTGGCCACTTTCTGGGTTCAGTTTCACCATTCCTAAAACAAGGGATCAGCACCTTACAGCCTTCTCCAGCCCAGACTTTCTGGGCCTCGATGGCAATGCTAGAATTAAGAATGAAATCCGATAGTAGCCCTTGTTTTGTTCTCAAAATGGCTTCTCACACAGAGCAGGGAGAGTGATTCCTTCTAATAGTCATCCACACATATGCAATATCATACAGACCTAAATATAGCTATATATCTATATCTATATCTATCTATATCTATATCTACTTACATCATCTATGTTTATATCTATATCTTTATAAAGGTACATTTTGAGAACAAAGAGAACTTGTCCCCACATTCCACAAGAGCAAGACACCCTTACAGGGCAATGGTTTAACTGACCCTGAGTTCCTTTATAGTGACTCTGAGACATGAGTTCAAGTACCAACTTTGCCTTTTTTTTTTTT
>NW_017731424.1:752270-764069 GCF_001890085.2 Hipposideros armiger
CATCGGTACCATCTCCTGAACTTTTTCATCATTTCTGTAACCATTAAACAGTAACTCTCCACCCAGCCCTTGGCAACCTCTAATACTTCCATTTCTATGAATTTGACAATTCTAGGAACCTCAGATAAGTGTTTGTCCTTTTGTGTCTGGCTTATTACGCTTTGCATAATGTCTTTAAGGTTCAGCCATGTTGTAGCCTGTATCAGAATTTCATTTGTTTTTAAGGCTGAATAATATTCCATTGTTTGTATGTATACCACATTCTCTCTATCCACTCACCTGTCAATGGACCTTTGGGTTGTTTCCACCTTTTGGCTATTGTGAATAGTGTTGCAATGAATGTGGATGTGCAAATATCTGTTTGAGTCTCTGCTTTCAGTTCTTTTGAGATAGAAGTGGAATTGCTGGATAATAAGGTAATTCTATGCAGCATCTTTTGAGAGCCCACCATACTGGCCTTTATTTTAATTTTTCCAGTGGAAGGGCAGTGCTGCAGGGGTTGTGTCTGGTGAGACCACCTGCCACCACACTGGGCCTTCCCTAAGTTGGGGCTGGGGGCTGTGCTGGACAGCGAGGCCCCTGGAGCTGCATGGGGGCCTCCTGGAGGTTTAGCCCACTCCTCACCTCCCAGTCCTTCCTCCCTGCACCCCACCAGCTTCCCACTAAGGCCTGGGAAAGGAAACACTAGCTTTGCCCAATAATAAACAATAAAAGAGATTGTTTTTTGTTCTTATGATCAAACAACAACAGTAAAATCCTCACCCCATGGCTGTTTACACAAACTCCAAATTTGGCTCAGAAAGGTGACTTAAGAAGTTCTAAGGTACCATGATTAAACACCTGGGCTTTGGTGCCAGTTCAAATTCTGGTTCATTAATTTACTAGCTGGGGACCTTGGATAAATCATTGAACTTCTCAGCCTCAGTGTTCACATCTGTAAAATAGGGGTGACAGGTTGTGCGAGCTCCGAGAGGCATTGTATGCAAAGAGCGATTCATAGACTTGGCCACGGGGAGCTGTGTCCAAGGGCTGGGGTTTTCTTCTCAGAGGCCAGTGTCCACACTGTGAGTAACGGTGGATGATGTCCATACTTGGCAGTTTGCTTCTGCCTCGCCTGCCTGCTTTGAATGTGGAGGGCCACGTGTGACGGCTGCTCAGGTGCCATCTTGAACCCTGGGTGTTACACATTCACGGCAGGGCCTTCCATGTCTCAAGGCTGGTGCTGCCCATGGGGAACTCAAAACGGAGCATGGCCCACACTGGGGGAGTGGTTATTGTCTTTGGTCTCTGGTGCTTCACGGGTCATGTGACATGGCTAATTCTTAATTACACCTAATGTTAAAGGTTAGTCTACCTCTGGGATATTTCCCAGCTCAAAGGTGCCTCTGGAAAATTAGTTCATTCATACAAAAATGTGTCAGGTTACAGACCCAAATGGCTCCCCACAACCCAGGGTGGAGGCTGGGCTGGTGGGGCTGCCGAGAAGCCTCTCCAAGCTTGCCCTCTGATTTTTTTTTTATGTCAAAGCATCTATTTTATTTTTTGTTAAGATAAACAAAAAGCAAAAGTAGCCTTGCTTCACATCTGCCTGAACAATGACGAAAGTTGCTTCCATCCAATGAGCCGTAGATTCTTCACTGAGAAAAGAGCGACAATTTGATAAATGGATAAACTGATAGATTTCTAATTTTCCTTTTAAAGAAGTGTGTTTTTAAAAGGTCAAAGTTTCCCAATATTTATAAACATGAAGTATTTTCCTGAACACTTCCTGTTTTACTTATATTTATTATAAAAAGAAATCTAAAAATATTAATACCGGTCCTTTAGGCTAGTATTTATAACAACAAAATCGTGTCACATTGTAAAGGAAACTATTGAGATCAAATTATTTTTTCTTAAAGTTTTATCTTGTTATCTAAACCCATACTTGATCCCATACTAAAGTTTTGCAACTTTGCCTATGTTTTTTTTCTTTTAATTATTTTTTATTATGAAATACACATTTTTTAGAATTAGTTTCAGTGTTGTACACAACACAGTGCAACAGTTATACTTTTTACCCCTCGAAGTGACAACCCCCCTCCCCCAATCCACCACCCCACTTCCCCCTAATATCATACATATCTATTACAATTCCCTTGACTCCACTCCCACACTATACTCCACGTCCCATGACTATATATATCTATATATCTATATATATATAGATATATATTCACTTATAGTTGACATACAATATTACACAACATCAGCTTCAGGTGTACAGTGCAGTGATCAAGCCTCTTCCCCATCTATGATGCGGTCTCCCTAGCAAGACATGTGACCACCTGACACCCCACAAAATATTCACAACACCATCAATTACATTCCTTGAACTGTCTTCCACGTCCCTGTGGCAACACTGCAGCTACGTATTTATGCTGTCCAACCCCCTCCCCCTCTCCCTCATCCCCACCCCCCCCCAACCAACAGCCATCAGTTGCTCCTCCATGTCTCCGAGACCACCTCTGCCCACTTCCCTCGTTCATTCAGTTTTTTAGATTCCACATATAAGTGAAATCATATGGTATTTGTCTTTCTCCGATTGACTTATTTCACTTAACATAATAGTCTCTAAGTCCATCCATATCGTCCCAAATGGTACGATTTCATTCTTTATGGTGGAGTAATACTCCATTGTATAAATGTACCACAGTTTCTTAATCCAGTCATCTACCGATGGGCATTTCGGTTGTTTCCAAGTCTTGGCTATTGTGAATAGTGCTGCAATAAACATAGGGGTGCATATATTTTTTCGAATTAGCATCTTGGGTTTCTCTGGATAGATACCCGAGAGTGGAATTGCTGGGTCATACAGTAGTTCCATTTCCAATTTTTTGAGATATCTCCATACTGATTTCCATAATGGCTGCACTTGCCCCCTGATTTATTCTTTACTCTCACCGGGTGTCAAATGGATGTTTCCCTTCCAGAAAGATAGTATCATACCCAGAGGAAGGGTGAGTTAAAAGGGCTTCACAAGCATTGGACAATCCACTCAAATGGACAGAGGTCAGCATGGGGAAGACGAGGCCCGGGAAATTACATGGTGATGGTTCAACTTCACTGTTCTTCCCCAAATGTTCCCCACTCCCACTGCTTCTGTGCTTTGTATGGTCAACGGAGACATTGCTGAATTGCTGAGAGGTGCTAGGGCCCTCAACTCCATCCTGGGCAGTACCCCAGTGGGCCCAGAAGTCATCACAGCCAAGCACCCACACCCCCGGGCAGCTTTGCTGGGTCGGGGCCAAGTTCTGCTTACTCTAAGGATGATTTCCCATCAGTCCCTAATTTATTAAGCCATTCAGCAAACTGCCAGGTACTATTCTAGAAGCTGGGGCTATATTACAGTGACCAAAACAAACAAAAGGAGAATGCCTAACTTCCCGGAGCTTACATTCTACTGGTGGGATGTACAGATGGAAAATGATAGTGTTATCAGATGGTGATAAGTGCTCAGGGGAGAAAGAAAGCAGGGGAGGCAGAGAGGAAGTGCTGGCCTGGATGTGGGTTGCCAGTTTTGATAAGGTAGTCCGGGAAGGCCTGACCAAAGGTTGAGAGCAGAGCAAATAGGAGGTGAGGGACCGGGCCATGTAGAGATCAGGAAGGAAGGATGCCCCAGGCAGTGCCAACAGCAGGTGCAAAGGCCCTGAGGCAGCAGGACGCCGCCAGGTGTGTTTGAAGAGCAGCAAGGAGACTGCTTGGCTGGAGCAAGAGAGCGAGGGGAGGAGTAATGGAAATGAGGTCAGGGATGGCAAAGGCACATGTTGGTTTCTGTGCCTCTAGGCTAGTGCCAGCGTTTCCCGGCCTTGACCAAGGCTGTGGCATGTCTGTGCAGTGTTTGCGAATAGGGATGAGGGAACTGCCACCCACTGGCCAAATCCATCCAGCTAGCTACCCATTTTGTAAAAGGAGTTTGATTAGAATACAGCCACACCCATGCATTTACATATCGCCTATAGCTACTTTCAAGCTCCAGGGTCAGAGGTTCATAGTTGTGACTGTGACTGCATTAGCTGCAAAGCCAAAAATATTCACTTTCTGGTCCTTTATAGCAAAAGCTTGTCAACTCATGTTTTAGGGCCTGGGCTTTGGAGTTAGACCACAGAGTTCCAACCTCTGCTCATATATTATCCAAGTAACCCTGGACAAGTTACTTAACCTCTCTGTGCTTTATCCTCCCATCTGTAAAATGCTGATAATACCTATTTTATCAGGTTTTGTGGGAGTAGATGAAACCACTAACATGAAATGCACGTAGCACCTGACGGGTCCAAATATTTTGTTAGGCGGTGATAGGAAGTCACAGTCTTGACTCACCGGGATAAGATCTTAGCAAAAGTCTTTGTTGGTCTTGGTCTCAGTTTCTCTGTCTGTTAAGTGGGAATAATTATTTATGAAACTAAAATAAGAGAAGGTGCAGGGCTTGGAGGAAGCACGTATTAAATGAAAGTTGCTGCTTTTATTATCTTCAGCCTCACCCTCCGTTGTCTCCTATGAGCCAGGGCATTGGTAAAATTCTCCGGATCTGGGAGAAAAATCCAACATCTGTCTGCTTATCTGTGTGCCACTGCCAGGCCTCGGCTCTGGGCCCATAACTCCAGGTCACAGTGCCTGGAGGGCAGTGGATACTAAAAGGCCTCCATTTCTATGGCTTGACACCTGGCTTAAGCCCACCTGCTACCTGAAAGGGCGTCAACTTGTTCAGCATATTTGATTTTGCAAACAATCTCTTGTTTACTACCGCAGCATCCAGAGTTGAAGCTTGTTGATGGGTTTTTATTGTGCTGCAGTAAAGTTGTGTTGGGGAAGGTCTGTCTTTGCAAAGCCCCCAGTTAGTGTATTTGTATTAGGCTTTTTTATCATTAAGTAAGAGTAAGAGGCGAACATTGTAGAATTTTGCCCACTGGACCTGATTTGAGTATTTGTCAGTTTTGGGGCAGGGGAGGAAGGTGGCAAATAGCAGGCGTTTTGAGGTGGGATGGAGGTCTGGGCTTGGAAAGCATTGACTTCGTTGGAAGACTTCGTCACGCTGCTTGGCTGTGATGACAATCCACTTGAGTTACATTGCATTAAAAAAAAAAGTGGCGAGGGTCCAGTGGTTGGAATGCAGACGCCCACATGTATTTATATTTGCAGTGCCTGGGCCATGTGTGTGGTGATACAGCGAGCTAGAAAGTTGTGGAACTGAAAATAACATATGTCTGTCTCAAGTGCCAGAGGAAATTGTAGCACGGGTGAGAAGGGGAAGGGTACAGATTCAGGGAGGGGGAAGAAATGTGCTCCTTGTTCAACTTCGGTGTTTATACACAAACCCTCATTTCTGCTCACACAGACCGAGCAGCCACAAAACAGACAGGAAAACAACTGCAAAACGTGGGGTGAGGGTGGGGGTGCGGTGGGGCGGGGGGCGCAGCTGATTGCTTCTTTGCGAGTTGGTTGGCTTCATCAAGTTCTGGATTGAAAATAAAGGTCTGGAGGCTGAACTTTGACCTCCCGTATCCCTTGCTGTGGTTTTCTGAGCCCCTTGGGGTCTTGTTCACAAGAACAAAGCTGTGGGTGCTGCTGAAAGAGGTAGAGGTGGAGATGCTAAGAAAGGGACTCCTCATTCACCACAAACCCCCTTGACTTAAAAATGATGAAAATAAAAATCTCCAAACCAATTACTTGCAGTCTCTTGAGAGCCAGAAGATCATCTAGGGTATTTCTGGACTTAGCAACCCCTAAAAATCACATTTCTCTTCTGGGCGGGGTGCTATTTTTAAGGCTGGTTACCGCCCTCCAACTCTAATTCCATGTGTCTCTATGTATAAATAGAAGTGACTAAATTAAAAAAGAAATAATAGATTGAATTCACATCTTAAAAAAAATCTTCATGGGAACAAGTAACCGATTTGACTTCTTCGTTTTCCACGCTTCACTTTGCCGTTTTGACGTTATCAGACGCGGCCTAAATCTTAGAGCGTGCTTGGTTTTGCAAACAAAACCAGTAGAAGGAATCTGACCAACATGTCCCTCCGATTTGTGATTCATTTCTGTCAGGGCCCCTCTGACAACCCAGAACCCCAACCAGACCCCAGAACCAGCTGGAAGTCCCACCATGGCCTCTGGCTTGAAACTAGATGCCCAAGATTTTAACATACATCTTGGGCAAGCCACTTACCCCTAACTCGCCTTGCCTGAGTTTTTTCATCTGCAGAATGGACATGATACTCATGACACCTGCCAGGGCCAGGAGAGGATGGACAAGTGGGGGAACACCCGGGGCAGGGCTTGGAGAAGTTGGTGAGGTGAACTAGAGTCTGATGGCCTTTGTCTCCTGCTGTTTCCTCACCTCCCAGGTGGTATATGATCGATCAGACTAATAGTTTTCATACTCTGCCTCCTGTTCAGGGCTGAGTTCCTGTTGTTGGGAATGCTGGGCCTGAGAACTCGGACTGGGAGCTGAGCTCCCACAGCTCCCACGAGCTGGGCTCGGCACCGGGTGCTTCCTCTTGGTTTGCCTGGTTACTCCTCACAATAACCCGAGACAGTGCCATTGCTGGTCCCATTTTACAGAGTGGGACACCGACAAGCAGCTGCTGTTTTAACATCGGCTGAAACTTAACTGTAACACCCCCACTGGTTTACAAAATGTTTTTCAACCAACTGAAGAAAAAGCATGCAGTTGCCCTTGAAGAAGTCTGGGTCAGGTACGCAGAGCAGAGCAGGGCTGTCGGGAGGGAAGCACCGGATCCCTGCACATCCTGTGGAGCAGGTTGAATAGTGTCTCGTCCTCCCCTCATCCCCACCACCGCCCACCTCAAATTTGTGTTTCCCTAGAATATGACCTTCTTTGGAAAGAGGGTCTTCACAGATGTAACTAGTTAAGGATCTCAAGTGGAAATCATCTTGAGTTTAGATTGAGCTCTAAATCCAATGGCGGGTGTCTTCATCAGAAGAGGAGAGGACACAGACTCAGAGGGAAGAAGCCTGAGACAGAGATCAGAGTGGTGCAGCCACAAGCCAAGGATGCCAGGAGCCACCAGAAGCTGCACGAAGCAGAGAAGGACCCTCCCCGAGAGCCTGTGGAGGGAGCATGGCCCTGCTGACACCGTGACTCTGGACTTCTGCCTTCCAGAACTGTGAGGGGATACATTTCTATTGTTTTAAGCCACCAACTTTGTGGCAATTGGTTATGGCAACCCTAGCAGACTAACACACCCTGCAGTTCCTCTGGTCAGCTGTTTACATTTGGTCGCCAGGAGTAAAGGCAGGCAGGAGCGAGTGCTAAGCACACATAGCAAAGTGTTGGCTCTGTGAAGGGAAATAGTCAATCTCCGGGAAAACAAAACGAAGTCAGGAGTTCCCTTGTTCTTGCCTCGGAGCAGGCCACCAGCCCGGCAGCGGGGGTTGTGGGGCCAGGGGAATGATGTCAGATGACGTGACTTCTTGCTTTGCTAAGCAACATTTTCAGCCATGGATCTTGCTTTTAAGCTTAAATGATTGCTGAAGTAACAGGCAGGGCGAGGGAATTTGAACACCCTGAGAGTATCTCCGGTGAAGGGACAGCGAGCATGGCTGATGTTTCTACTGGGAAAGTGGGAATTAGGCGGTTTGAAGACTTGATTATGGAAAAACGGCTGTGGGTGACCAGACGACACCACCGATAATTTAGTGACATCAGGGAATGGAATACTGAAGTAGGCTGGTTGAACCATATCTCTAAGGGACTGATATGAGAAGTCCTTCAAACTCAGACAGCAAATGGAGGCCTTGAACTCCAACAGGTGAGCAGGCAGTGGTAACTGAGAGGCCTGGGAAGAGTCGACGCTAAATGTGAGGCCAGATTTTGAAGAGAACAAATGATCTGACAGATAGAGAACCAGCCAAGAGCAAATTACAGCAGCTCAGCTGGGAGATGACTAAAGCAAAAGCTAACATCTTGGCAGTAGTCATCGTTAAGTACCTAGCCACCCATGTGTGAGTGCAAGCGTGTATACGTATTATGTTTTTAAAAAGAGATTAAAATCTCATAGTTACAAGACTTTATTAATGCCTCCAGAGGAGTCAGAAATGATAATCTGTATCCAAAAGGATACCCAGATTTCTATCCTGGGGCCGAGGGTGTGGCTGGGATGATTTAACCTCAGGAAACTGGTGGTGTCACTGGGGGAAGGTGATGATGGACCAGCTCATGTGGGGAGAGAAGTAAATCCAGGAGTGGGTGGGAGAAAGTTCCCTGGAGTGAAGGGCTTCGGGACCCTGTCTGCCCAGCAGAGGAAAGATCACCTGCTTGCGTCCATCTCTCTGTTGTGTCCATGGAGCTGGTCTTCGCATCAGGCTCTCCATCTGTGCCCAAATCACAGAGGTTGATAATTATTCAAGTTGATGGAAATGAAAACAGGATTTATAACGAAATAACAGGTCCCTCACACTGAAGCAGACAATACAGGGCAGTGGCTCAGAGCCTGCACTCCAGAGTTTGAAGCCCAAGTTCAAATCTTGCCTCAAGCGGTATGACTAAGATTATGAGATCTGTGATGATTGCATTGTCTAATCTCGTCTATCAGAGAACTGGGTCCTAGAATCATTAGTGACAGGAGTTACATGAAATGCTATGTGTGAAAGAGGTAATGCCTGGCACATAGAAAGCCCGAGTAAACGTGAGGTGTTGTTTTCATGTGCCTGCTCTGTATTGACCTGTATAATCCCATTTAATCTGCACTATTGCATGAGGGGTTGTGGTGGTGGTGGTGAGGGAGGAAGGTCTTCTTCTCTGACTCATACATGAGGAAACTGAGGCTCAGAGGACTTAAATACTTGCCCAAGTTTCCCCGCCTGGTGAGTGGCAGGGCCAGGATTTGAACTCACCACTGTGAGCCTCCAATAGTTCTACTACTGGACTCTGCGTACACTATTACCATCGCTCAGATCGAATTCATGGGACAAGCTGCACTGTATGCCTCTGTCTCTCTCATGACTTAGTGACCTCGCCATCCCCAAGGCGCCACCGGAAGGGCTGCACGTGCAGGTGCGCAGACCCACTCTGTCCTGCTGCTGTGGCCCTGCTGCTCCTGCATTCTCTGTCTCCTGGCTTCCAGTTAATCTTAATTACTATTTGGATGTTAATGACATACAGTAGCAGATATCACACACACACACACACACACACACACACACACACACACACCCCACACACACACACACACACACACACACACACACACACACAAAACTCCCCTCAAATGCCTGCCTCACCCCTCCTTGTTCTGACAAGCTCTGCATAGAGTTTTGTCGGATCCCCTGGAGGTGCACACATCCAAGATCGTGAGTGGATCGAAGGTGGCTTGTTTGGCCTGTCAGGTGACAGACCTCACAGATCCAGAACCCTGCTTTTTGGCTGGAAGGAAGCTGTCCCAACACAACTTGTGTGTCCTCTTCTTTCTCAATTCATCCCACCCTTCCTCTGTGGTTCCTCCTGTAGCGGTCCCAGGTTCATTAGCCTCTTTCTGCTCCCTTGTTTTCTGCTGGTGGGTGGAGAGTTAGGCAGCTGCCTGGGAATGGGTATATCAACCCGGAACTCTGGTTGCCTGCACGGCCCCCTTTCTGTGGCATCCTCATCGTTATCTATGTTCCATTGTATGATGACTACTCAATGTAGGTATCCATTCTACTGCTGATGTATATTTAGTTTGTTTCTAGTTGGGAGCTCTATGGAATAATACTGCGATGAACATTCTTGTATTTTGGAACACATATGAGCACATCTTTGTTCGTATATACCTAAGAGTAGAATTGCTTGATTATAAGGTTCTATATATGTCCAAGTTTAAAAAGTCCTGCTGTTTTTTTCCCCAATGTACTTGTATCAATTTATATTCCCAGCAGTAACGTAGGTGAGTTCCAGTTGCTCTACATCCTTGTCAAGACTTGGCATTATTATTATTTTTTTAAACTGTTCTGGTGGGTATGTAGTGGTATATCATTGTGATTTTAAAATGCATTTCTACAGTTATTTATGTCAAACACTTTTTCTTATGTGTACTGGCCATTTGGACATCCTTTTTTGTGAAATGCCTGTTAAGGTTCTTTGGCCTTTTTCTAATTGAGTTGCGATATTTCTCTTATTGAGTTATAGCAGTTCTTGATATAGTCTGAATTTGAGTTTGTTAGGCTTTCTTCATGGTATCTTTGTTGAACAAAGATTCTCATTTTCTTTTTGAGTAAGTTAATTATATTTTTATAGATGCCAAAGATAAAAGACACTCATCATAGGAATTATTTTCTGTTAAATATTTTCTACATTGTATTTTAAATTTTAATTTTTTAATTGTGGAGAAATTTTTAATTTTAATAAAGTCCAATTTATAAATTTTTTTCCTTTATGATTATTGCTTTTTGTATTTTGTTAAGAAATGTTTGCCTATCCTACAGCTACGAGAATATCCTCTTACATTATCTTCTAGAAGCTTCATTGTTTAAATTGCACATTTAGGCCTACATTCCATGTGGGATTGACTTTTATGTGTGGTATGAGGTTGGGGTCACCATTAGCTCTTCTTCATGTGGACATCCAGTTTGGCCCTGCACTATGCATGGACCACCTTTCCACCACACATTACAGGTGCATCTTAATTGTAAACTGGGTAACCATATAAGTGAGCGCCTGTCCCTGAACTCTGTTCTGTTGGCTCAATGAATACAATGGTGGGTGGCCTGGGTGGGCCTCACCATGCTCTCAAGGAAGATGGAGGTGCTGAGCTCTTGCCTTCTGAGTAGATCCTGTGCTTCCTCTGCTGAATCACTTGGTCTGTCTCTGCCCTTTTTTGACTTTTTCCCATAGACATAACTTCTTGGCTGACAAAATTATCAAGAGAACAAAACCTTACGTGACATTGACCATGTGCTAGGCCCTGTTCTAAATATGCTTTAACTCATTTAGTCTTTATACACACCCACGACAGGCATACTATTATTATCTCCACTTCCCTGATAAGAAAACTGGGGCACCCAAGACCACACAGGTGGAATTTGAACCCAGGGATTTAGCCCTGGAGCCTATGTCCTTAAGCCCAACACCGGGCTTTCTTTCAGCCAAAGGCAGGAAGAGGGATGGTGGAGCACGAAGTCACCCTGGCTTAGGAGTAAGGACATCTGAGTTCTTATCTTGGCTTTTGCACCTGCTGGATGTGAGATTTTGGACACATTGATTAATTTCTTTGAACCAGTTTCCTTATCTGGAAAGTGAGAGAGTAAAAGGATATTTTCAGCTCTGACATTTTATAATATCGTCTATCTGGAAGAGTCCTAGAGAGACTGTAGATTTTTTTGGAGAGAAGAAAATTGTACAGTGGGGACTAGGATAGTGACACGGATTGGAGAGGAGCCCACAGAGGACGGTGAGAGCTGAGTTGGGGTGGTGGGAGCTGGAGAGTGAGAGGAGGAAATAGTCCCAGCCTCCAAACTTGTCCCCTCCTATCTGTGCCCTTCCTGGACCCTCAGATCCAGCCTATCAGGTTACATGCTGGAGGAGGGGGTGATTCCTAGGTACTAAGTTTTCTAATTGACCCCCCCCCCTTTCTGGGAATGAGTTTGAGAGCATTCATATTGATTCCCAAGGTTATAGTTGCTGTGTGAGCCTTCTGGGAGGCAGTTTCTCTGCCCAGAGCTGGCTAATTGTTCACCCACCGTGTCCATTTACTGGTGAAAAGCACACCAGATTCTTCCTCATGGACACCAAGGGTCGATGGGGGGCAGTTGAGTGACCTTGGAGGCCCA
>NW_017731424.1:766414-769460 GCF_001890085.2 Hipposideros armiger
CAGCTTCCAGACTCTCTCTCTAGGCCTATAGATTCATGTGGGGGTTTCCTTTCCAGTTTTACATAAATGGGATCGGGCCAGACACACTCTTGTACTGCATGTTTTCCCACTCAGCAATCTGTCTTGGACACCTTCCCCGTCATTACGTATGGATTTCCGTCATTATTTTTATTTATTTTTGTAGAGTCTGACTTACAGTAATTCAAAATGGTCAAATTTCCGGTGTGTAAAATGTTCATTAAAGTGCATAGAAATTGGGATTTGACTCTCAGATGAGAGTCCCTCAGCTTCTGAAAATGACATGGGCTTTTTATAAGCCATGGTGGCCAGTGAACAAGGGACCTTCCTGTTTATATTTTGTGTTTCCTTGCTTATTTTGCATATTCCAAACTACCTACGGTAAAGGGAATAGTACAATGAACCCTCAAACACCCATCACCTGGATTCAACAACTATCAAGATTTTGTCACATTGACTCTGTCTATCCTTCATTTTATTTTTCTTTTTGGCTGAAATATTTTAAAGCAAATCCAGTTATCTTGTCATTTTACCCCTGCATCCTTCAGTATGCATTGCTTAAAAATAAAAAAGACATTTTCTTATGCAGCCACAAGGCCACTACCACCTGACAGAATGAACCTTGATTCCTGGGGCCATCTGGTCTACCATCAGATTACCCTGGTAGATTCCCCAAACTGTCTTTTTTTAAAAACTTTATTATTTTTTTATAGTTCTTTTGTTTGAATCAGGGAGAATACTTTTTGTTTGGTTGTTGTGTTTCTTAAGTTTGTTTTCTAGAGCAATTCTCAAATAATATCAACTTACATGGTAGCAATTCATGAATTTTAATTATACTTCAACCCTTCTGTTTATGTCAAGGGGGAGTCTCAGCTTGTTGGGAGTATGTTTTTAGCACCGATCTAGAGCACTTCTGATAGCTTCCCTGCTTTCTTTATGAGTGTCTTTTCCAAACTCCATCCTCCATCTCTTCTTTCTCACTCACAGTTATAAACAGACAACCTTATCTAGCTGAATTTTAATAACATTATTTTATTTGCATTGTGGTTACTAGTACCGTAACCTTCTATTTAGGGTAACTGACATGTTTAAGGTAGTACAGTGTTTTTGTTTTGTTTTTTCAGAGAAAATACATTTATTTGAGAAAAATGAATGGATAAGTTTAAAGAAAAGCCATGGTATGGATGGCATGCAAATGCAACGGCCCTTCCGAAAAGTGTACTTAATTTAATGTTTTGTTCTGCTTTTATTTTGTGGTGACTTAGGGTCATATTGGGCATATAAACAGTTGCATAGTGATGGCCTCAGGCTTCCTGCACTGTGTCTTATGTCCCCAGGCTATGATAGTGGTTCTCTTGCACCTGTTTTTCATAGTGTTTCTGTCTCATCCTTTTTGGTAAGTTTTTCTTTCTCATTCTCCCATCCTCTTTCAATTTGCTTCTTAAGTACTATGGGCTTGGAAACAGATAAACTGGTTTGTTCTGATTGTACCTAAATTAAGAGAAAATAGGCTCTGAGTGAAGGTTGGGTGGTTACAAATATGAGGCAAGTTTTTTTAGGCCCTGTCCATCCCACCTGTTTTTTTGTTTTGTTTTTGTTTTTTTTTTTAGCATCACCCTGCTTCACATCTCCAGAGTTGTTTGAAGGGTGGCTGTTGGTGATGGTAATAGGAGTTATTGCTACTTATGGCAGATAAAGCGACAGACAAGAGGATCATGGGTCCGTTGGGTTCCCATACAGATTTTTTCACGATATGACATAGATTTGCTAATTGCCTCCCTCCATGCTTATAGCATTTTGATGTGGAATCAGCATTATGACCTTTGATTCGTGGAAGAAAGGATCTGCGATTGAGAGAGGCCAAGCGATTTTCCAAAGGCCACACAGCTGGCTTATGTAGAGTGGTGGCTTGAACCAGGTCTTGTCGATGTAAGAAATGTAAAGCGTTTTTGAAAGAGTTTATCTGAGCTGAACTGACAGCATATGTGGGGGAGCAAGATCTCAGATGCTCCTGACAGTAACAATGTTGCAATTTCCTCTATGCATTTGAAATTAAGGAGGGAACATAAAGAAGATTACATGAAGGTGGGAGAAAGCAAGGCAGGGATTGCATTATAGGATAGGTGAGGTTATGTGTAGGTACTAGAAAGACGGTTCTGAGACGGTCGTCAGGTGTTAGCAGTGGGGGCTGAGGGGAGGCAGTTCAAAGGTGTGTTAACCCAGATGCACAGAAACAGTGGATGGGGCTTGGTTAAGGTAAAGATAAGTGTTTTAGTAAAGAAGTTATACTCGTATGCTTCGGGCATGACTATCCACCACGACTTGCCCAGTTCGGAATTTATGATCAGATCACCCTGTGAGGTGACTTTCCGTAGAACCCCTCTTTTTTGTCCAATCTCAACACTGAGTCCAGTGACTTTTGTTCTCTATCCTTTGTCTGCTCACTGCCTGGGCCAGATGCACCTGGGGGTTCTGAACATTGAGTGTCTGCTGGAGGACAGGTGCTGGGAGGTGAAGAGTCCTCGAACAGCAAAGAACCAGCATGTCACGGGGCACTTGCTCAGCCGGAGAATGGACAGGATCCAGAGGGTCGGGACCGGCAGATTCAGGGGAGCTCCGCTGCTAGCGGCGAGGCTGTTACATGGCTCAGGATGTCCCCAGCCAAAAGGACAGCTGGCCAGGAGTGGGGGCCAAGAACGCTAAGTCCTCGTTATTCCTCAGCCTCCTGGCTGTGGAAGCTGGGTTCTGGAACCTTCATGGCTGTGTGCCCGGAGCCAGACATCTCTGCACCTCGGTGGAAAAGAGGGGCTGGGACCTGGACCAAGGACCTCCCAACTGTGATCGTGGGTGGGGTGAGGTCCACCTCCCTCTGTCCCTCTCACGGTACCTCCATCATTAAAGCAGCTCTGTTTTTTTATTGTTTAACGAATTCTTAAGACTTAATTGGAAGGATCCTCATGCCGACATTTTTCTAAAAACTGAACAAAGTGATCTTGCATGTTCTATCGTCACCTCGTCCTGCCTTTCC
>NW_017731424.1:770865-774238 GCF_001890085.2 Hipposideros armiger
CTAATCTAGGTTTTCTGGGGCAAATTTGTAGTATATTTTAAAAAATTAATAAACTTTACTTTTAGCGCAGTTTTATGTTCATAGAAAAATTGAGTGGAAAGTACAGAGTTCCTATTACTCTCTGTCCACCCCCACGCAATACCTCCCCCACTATGGACATCTCATACACAGTGGTGCATTTGTTACAGTCGATGAACCTGCATTGACACATCAGCACCCACAGTCCATAGTTTACATTAGGGTTCACGCTTGGTATTTTGTATTCTGTGGGTTTGGACAAATGTTCCTACAGGCATTAACTCCCCAGCATTTCCAGCATGTTCAAGGCACCCTCCAATACAGAGCCCTCAGGCAGAGAGAGACTCTTGGTGCTCGCAGCAGGGCACTGTATGTGTGTGCTGGAAAGGTAAGTGCTGAGGGAATAGGGAGGGGCTGCTACGAGGCCTTAGGGCCTTTGCACGTACTCTTCCCTGATTGCAGCAGCCTTCTCCCTAGCTCTTCGATGGGCTGGCACCTCATCCTTCAGCTCTCAGCCCGAAGTCCCTTCTTCTGACAGATCCTCTCTAAATTAGCACCCCATCCCCCATATTATCTCATCTGTTTCTTTCACAGCACATGTCACCATCAGAAATTAGCTTATGAATTTGTGCGTTTGCAGGCATTGCCCTATGTCTAGTGCCTTAGAGACACACCTGGCTCATAGTTGCACCGCCATAACTGTTTTCTGTCCGCACATGTGCCTTACTGTCTATACCCCAGCTAAATATAAGCATGCCTTCCCCTACTGCCTCATACTCACTACCAAAGAGGGGCAGAAAAGATGGAGTTTGGGTGAAGGGAACGTGAAGATGCCGCTCAGGTTTTCATGCTTATCGGCCAGACATTCACTCACCAGAAAAACTTGAAACCTGTGATATCCTTGTGCTTTGGGCGAAAGGTGATTTTGACATGATAGCAGGGTAAGGGAGGCACTGCCCAATATTGATGAAAATAGTGAGATTGCATGTTCCCTACATGATTAGATGGTTTCACTTCTGATGTAAAGTACAGATCCCTTCTGACAGCCCACTTGTAGGTATCAAATAGACAAGAGTCCCGTGAATGTCCTTCAAGATAAATTTCATGTCATCTTTTCTTCTGCAAAGAGGCTTATTCTATCCCTTCAAAAATCTGTAGGGTATCCTGCTTCTATTTTTTTTTTTTAGCTATATTTAGTTGGCTTTGAACATGAACAAAACTGAGATGCTATTATGTTCCTTTCCTACTTTGCAGCATTCAGAAATTCTTTCGCTATTAATACTCCAGAGAAACAGATTTCTTTGATTTTTTTTTCAGTTTAGAAGAGCAAAAGCTGCCAGAAATTATTTCAAAAGAAAAACAAATCTCTGAGAAGTTGGATTTGAAATTCCAAGGGGCCAGGGCGTGTGTCCACTGTGTTACGAGCCATGCAGTGAGCGAGTTGCTGTAATTGTGGCGTTTGGCCTCCTTTCCGCACCCCCTCCTCTGGTAGGGAAGCCCCAGCTTACCCTCTGCCATCTGCTTTCTCTTGTGAAACCTTAGAATACTGGGCCTAAAATTAAATTTATTGTAAATCTGAGCAGGCAGAATCATTTCCCAAGGAGAGTGGTCCAAATAAAAGACTGTCAATCTCTGGAAACACCCACCGTTTCTTGGAGACGAGCACTCAGATTGTAGAAAGTTTTGAATGAAGGATTCAGTTTTCTTCTTGGGCCTGAACATACACATCACATTTATATTTCATCACCCCTATTCTATCCTAAAGGAAGTGCCTGGACCAACGCTGTGGTCTGCCTCTCCTCTGAGCTTCAGGAAGAATGAGGACTTAGCAACCATCTCCCCATACTTTCCTGGGTGCCTCGGGTCATCTCTGCTCTGGCTGCTAAGAGACAGGGGGGTCTTGGAATTCTGCTGGAGGGCATATTTGGGGGGACAGAAAATCTCAGAAACCCCTTCAGTAGAGGTTGCCCACCTGGTAGAAGATAGAAATCAAAGAAGGGGAGAGAAGTCCAGCATCACCCGACAGATGCTCTGGGGGTCAAACAATAGANAACCGGGGCCCTCTGGCGTCCCAAGCCAGTTCTTAACCAACGTGCCACTCGGCCGGCCTGCTCTATTATCATTTTTAGAGTGATTCTCTTTAGAGATTTTTTTGGATCTCTCTATTTCTCTCTCTTTATAGATCTCGCTCTCTCTCTGTATGTATAATATGTATAAATATATAACATACACATATGTAGATTCGTATACTCATATATTTCCTTTTTTTTGGGTAACATTAGATTCTACTCTTCTGGAGCTAGATTTTAAAATTTGGCAATATATCATAAGCATTTCCTACATCACTCAACATACTTTGACTTCTTCAATAGCTGCATGACAAATCATGGAAGATAGTTTCCCATGTTTACTGTTATACCCTGTGACCATCCTTATTCATGTGTTTTTGAACACATTTCTGATCATTTCTTTAGGAAAATTTTGAAGGTAGCAGAATGACTATGTCCCAGTGATTTTTGAAAGATAACAAAGTCCTTAACACTGTCCTCATCATTTATCAAGCAACATTTATACAGTGCCAATAGCACTAATTACTACTTCTTAATGGAATTCCTTATATACAGAGGGTACCAAAAAATATATAAATACACACATTTTAAGAAAGGAAAAAACTGTATTAATATATACTGATAACAAAAGATGAATACAAGTCATGTTTGGCTTCTACAATTATAAGAGGTGCTCAAAGTGGTTACCACCTGCATCCAGACACTTCTGATTGTGGTGAACTACTGCTTGAGCAACGTTGACCAAAGTGTAACATCGCTTAAAATGTGTATACATTTTTTTGGGCCCCTGGTATTACCAACTCTCTCTATATGTTATCTCATATCTCGGGGAGATGTGTAGCTGTTAGGTTCATTTATTCCCATTTCACAGCGGCGAGAACAGGCTTTGAGGAGAGTCAGTGACTTCCCCAGGCCACTCAACTGAGAAGAACAGGGACAGGAAGCAGGGCTGGGCTGCTGTCCACTCTGCCGTGTTCCCTGCTCCCAGCGGAGTGTGTGGGGCCCGCCCGGAATCAGGCCCTGGCTCTCACATGCTGTGGGCAGGAGATTGGTGCCTACAGGTGGACTGGAGGCTGACATCTGCCCAAGGAGAAGCCCGGATAACAGGATACCGCATGTTGGGGCTCTGTGAGGAGAGGTGGGCTGGGGCTTCAGAGCAGCTTTCCTGGAGCTGAGCCAGGAAGGAGGGGGACAGGGAGCCACAGAAGAGCAGAAAGAGCACGCCAGGCAGGGGGCAAGGCCTGAGCAAAGTGGTGAAATCAAGGAAACCCGACACGCCTCCCTCC